>NW_024081249.1:609513-738618 GCF_003009895.1 Hyaena hyaena | reverse complement strand
GGCTCTGTGCTTGAACCATGAGTTCATGACCTGAGTCAAAACCAAGAGTTGAATGGTTAACTGACTGCACCCCAATGTCTATTATTTTTAATACACAAGAGACGAAGAAATAACTGGTCAAGAATTTTTACCATGTAAATTCACATATGGAATTTTCTGTTATGACATTTAATTAGTATGGTTTGCTTTATGCCAATAATTAATGCCTTTAAGAATAAGAGTAAACAGGGGCGCCTGGGTGGCTTAGTCGGTTAAGCGTCCGACTTTCGCTTGGGTCATGACCTTACGGTTTGTGGGTTCGAGCCCTGTGTCGGGCTCTGTGCTGACTGCCAGCTCAGAGCCTGGAGCCTATTTCAGAGTCTGTGTCTCCCTCTCTCTCTGACCCTCCCCTGCTCACGCTGTCTCTCTCCTAGAAATAAATAAAAATATTAAAAAAAAAAAAGAATAAGAGTAAACAATTTTCGTAGTCACCATAACTAATGTTCTACCCATAGCCCAATCTCAATGATACTAGATTTAGATTATGCAATTAACTTAATTTTAGACAATTAAAATGCATGGTGCAACTTTTTAAAAGATACAGATATATCAGTTGACACTGCTAAAACATGAAGTTTTCTATCACTGGACAGGAAAAAAGCAATCTACTAAATTTTTGAAAATGGCCAGAAAGAAATCCATAGTATTAAATAAATTTGTCAAACACCAAAGTTTTCATGAAGCATTCCCATTCAAGTGTAATGCAAAGGTAACATCCTGCTACATTTTCAATATATAAAGGTTACTTGTATAATGCTCCAAATCAGATTGGCAAACTATGGCTATGGTCCAAATTCAGCCCACCAGGGGCTTTTGTAAATCCAGTTTTGATGGAACCCAGTCACCTAATTTGTTTACGCACTCTCTATGGCTGCACTCACACTACAATGGCAGAGCTAAGTAGTTATGATAGAGACCATATGGCCGCAAAGTCTAAAATATTTACTATTCGGCTCTTTATAAAAAAAAGTCTGACAACTCCTACTGTAAGTTATTAGAAAAGAAAACACTCTTTACTATTGTTATACATATTCACACTGAAGAAAATAAATATGGAAGCCCATGATTTGTATTGGTATCCTACTTTTTCTTACTTCTTTGGTGGTTCTTCTAATTAAAGGTATTCATTCAAACCCACTCTAGTCCCCCGTCTGCCCTTATCAAAGATTCCTAGCTCTCCTCTTTAGCATCTTGTTATAGTTAGCAATAATAAGTCCCTGCTGACCTGGTCGAATAATAATGTAAAGAGTTTCACAAGAAAAAAAAAGACATAAAACGGTAGAAAAGTAATCAAAGTGGATAATGTTTGTACATAGAGGGCTTGAGGGGAGGTTGCTGACAACTGAGAGGGTTGAAGAAAATGGATGACAATGTGATTGAAATAATCAGATAAGTGTTTTAGGAAGAATGGAAGAAACAAAAAGAAGCAAAGAAAGCAGATAGTAAAATCAAACTATTTAAAAAATATGAAACATTAGCATATTTAAAAAGCATAAAATCTTTTAGCATCAATCCTTTAAGAAAGCCTTCTATTTACCTGTCCAAACAGGCAAATAGCCCAGATTTTCCTCCTACTGCACAAAGTACTTTGGGAGCACAGCGAGGTCGTGTCATCAGGACTGTCTGATGAGAGAGTCTATGTTCAGGCATAAAGTGGTATTTCAGGGCTTCATTCAAAAGATGTTTACAAGTACGATCATCACGAATAAGATGATTTGCTTCATATAGTCTAGTAAGAAACTTAACACTCAGCAATGGTAATCTTACACTGTTAAGTAGCTGTGCTAAGTATTTCTGACGTTCTTGTACGTCATACTTGATCCAAGACTCAAGTGCATAAAAAACAGTCTCCTCAGTAGCTACATTCAAACAGTCATTGGAAACAATTTCATCCAAATCAGCATGTGTAAGCTCAAAAAACTCTTCAGTCTGGCAAACGGCTTCAAAATTCTGGCATATGTATTTAGTAGCTGCCAAATAAAGGTCATGACAACCATATGTCTCTGCAAAACGAGAAATTCCAATACAATTCCCAGGATCAAGTTGGCTTTCAAGAAATGCACAACATTCTTTCAGGACAAGCTTTATCTGGAGTAGGTTTGCTGCGGGAAGAAGAGATTCAACTGTGTCCTGCGATATAAAAACAGTCCCGGTATAGGCATACTCCACAATGGCCTGGAGAGCAGTTTCATCAATGCACTGAAACTCAACCTCGCTGTTCTCTTTTTCAGAAAGGTTTCCAGTGAACATAGCTTTGAAATATGGGCTGATGCTGGCAAGTACCACTTTGTGAGCATGGATTTTAACATCACCTACTCGAAGAACGATGTCACAGAGTTCGTGATGTTGACGAAGAAGATTCAAGCCCTGCAGAAGTTGTTCAGAATGTAAGTGGGTTAAATTAGCAAGCATGTAGGTCGGGGATGTGTGGTCCATCTATGGAAAAACAAAAAGCATGAACAGTTATTTCAAAATGAGCTTGCCAATGATTCGTTTTTCAAATAGTACAAAATTAACAAAATTTGTTTATTGGTCTGTTTGTTGGTTTTTAAATACGTTACACTAAATACCAGACAAAAGCTTTTAGAGGTAGAAAGGATATTACCAATCGTATAATTCAACTCCTATATGATAGATATTAGGAAACAGAGACCCAAAGGTTAGGTGAGATGTCCCAAACCACAAAGGCCTCTTGATAATGGACTTTTGGACTGGAACTCAGCCAACTCTTCTGCTTCCCTTCATTAAATGCAAGTCTGAGACAAATTGCAAATGTGAAAAAAAATTCTGCTTAAAGGAAAGTGTGTTTTGAAACACAGCTTTTTGGCTATTTTCAGTTTGGCTATCAGCTTTTTGGCTATTTTCTCAGTAATAACATCAATGCCTACCAATCTAATCAATGGATGCTTTTAGTTGGAAAGAAATTTCATGTTAACTCACACATTTTAGTCAACAATTCAACAATAACTTTGATAAAGGATGCTGAATTTAACAAAAGTATTACTATCAACTAATTCAGTGACAACAAAAATTAATGTGAATACAATCTGATGCTGTATAGTGAGGGTAATCAGGCTCACTTACGCATCTAGACCATATCTATCTACTCAACTCTTCCTCATAACTTTACATCATATTCAATCAATCTTCTTGCTACTTTGTACTTCTGAAAAATGAACAAGAATAAAAAACAGGAGAAAAGAAAAGAGAGAATAAAAGAAAAAGAAGCAATAGGGATTATGGTAAACTGAATAATTGCTCCCCAAAAAGATATTCACACCCTAATCCCTGGAACCTTTGAATGTTATTATATGTTAGCAACAACAACAATGCTGTAGTTATAATTAAGGATTCTGAGATGGGGATACTATCTACTGGATTATTCAGGTGAGCTCTAAGTGCAACTATGTGGGGGCACCTGGGTGGCTCAGTCGGTTAAGCATCCGACTTCAGCTCAGGTCATGATCTCGTGGTTCCTGAGTTTGAGGCCCACGTGGCGCTTTGTGCTGACAGCTCAGAGCTTGGAGCCTGCTTCGAATTCTGTGTCTTCCTCTCTGCTCCTCCCCTGCTCACGCTCTGTCTCTCTCCTTCAATAATAATAATAATAATAATAATAATAATAATAATAATAATAAACATTAAAAAAAAGTGCAACTATGTGTACCTTGTAAAAAGACAGTAGATTTGACACAGAAAGGTAATGTGACCATGAAGACAGGGACTGGAATGATTGCACAACCATGTAATAACTGGTAGTCCCTGGAGGCTGAAAGAGGCAAGCAACAGATCCTTTTCCTAAAACCTCCAGAGGGAGCATGGCCCTGCCAACGCTTTAATTTCAGCTAAGTGATAACTAATTTTGGACTGTGGGAGAATAAATTCCTGTTGTTTTTTTAAAAAAGTTTATTTATTTTGAGATAGAAAGAGTATAAGCAGGGGAGGGGCAGAAGGGGAGAGAGAGAGAGAGGGAGAATCCCAATCAGGCTCCATGCTGTCAGTGCAGAACCTGATGAGGGGCTTGATCCCATGAAATGTGAGATCATGACCTGAGCAAAATCAAAGAGTCGGACGCTTAACCGACTATGACATCCAGGTGCCCCTAAGTTTCTGTTGTTGTAAGCAACTGACTTTGTTGCTATTTGTTACCTAAAAAATTAATACATGGATACGTCAGAACAGATCTTTTGAAGAAATAACATATATGCATACATACATACATATATATATATATAAATGTTTATTTTTGAATAACAGAGAGAGCATGTGTGCATGTGCACAGGGGAGGGGCAGAGAGAGAGGGAGACACAGAATCTGAAGCAGGCTCCAGGCTCCGAGCTGTCAGCACAGACCTTGACGTGGGGCTCAAACCCATGAACTGTGAGATCATGACTTGAGCTGAAGTCCAACACTTAACTGACTGAGCCACCCAGGCACCCTACTTCAGAATCGATCTTAGCGGCTGATTAGAAATATGAACTGCTTTGTTCCTAACTCATTCACACTTCAAACATAAGTTATTGAGATAATACAAAAGTAGAAGATGTGATTCCAATTTTTTTAAATGTTTTTATTTATTTCTGAGAGACAGCGAGAGAAACCACATGAGCAGGAGAGAGTCAGAGAGAGAGGGAGATACAGAATCTGAAGCCGACTCCAGGCTCTGAGCTAGCTGTCAGCACAGAGCCCGATGCGGGGCTCGAACCCACCAACTGTGAGATCATGACCTGATCCAAAGTCAGATGCTTAACCAACTAAGCCACCCAGGTGCCCCGATTTCAATTTTTAAAGTATTACCAAATCAAAACATCCCAAATAATATCAATACAGATAGTACTGGGAGAATATAGCAATTTATTCCCATGCATTTTTAAGTGGAAATATCCAAATACTGAAACTTTTTATCTTCATCAAGAACTTTATCATTTCACACTTGTTTCAAATGAATTTTAAATCTATTAACAAATTACAGTAACATGGCCACCTAACAGCTGGTATCAGTGACCTCCACTTCTGATCTCTCCAAATAATCCCATGCACATCTAACAAAATAATCTCAGTCATGGTATGAACGAGTCTCAAGAAATTTCTGGAAAAAAAAAATTCTGTCTTCCAACAAGTACATTAGTCCAGAACAGAAAATTGGTAAGAAGAGAGCAACCATAAGGTGTACATTTAAATACAGATCTGTTCTTTTACTTACAATAGGACTGACCTTTTAATCTATTTAACTCCCTTTAGTCTCAGTTTAGTGGAAAAAATGAATATCTTGACTAAAAAGTGAAAAATGAACAACAGGAGTAGAAAACAGATACAGAAAATAAGCGAAAAGATTAAGAAAACAGTGTTAAGCTACTTTACATCTAGTTAACTTCTCTCATCTTCATTTTTTTGATCTGTAAAATGAGATCATTATACCTGAACTATATATGTCACAAGATTTTTGAGGGTCAAATTAGATATTGCACATGAAAAGTCGACAAACTTTAAGAGTTACAGGCATAGGGTATTATGGTGCAGCAACAAAAGGGATAACAGTATCAGGAAATAAGGGACCTTGGAAATATACTGAGATCATGACCTGAGCCAAAGTTGGGCGCCTAACCAAATGAGCCACCCAGGTGCTGCTATAACATTTCTAAACTACTCTAGCCTTATAGAAAAAATGAGCTAAAGAAATGAATAGCTCATTAAAAAGTGTAAATGTTCTTAACTATATGGAAAATTGCTCTACTTCACTTATAATAATATGGATGAAAACGAGTTAATAATTCTTTCTTGGCAATATACTTTGTTGGTAGGAATATGAGAAACAGGCACCCTCACATATTGCTGTGCAGATGTCAAATATTTAAGACTTCTGGAGGTAACTCTGGAACATCTAGGAAAACTACATTTGCATTTATGCTTTGACCCAACAATCCTACTTCTAAGAATTTATCCAAAAAACACACTGTCAAAAAATATATAATGACACCTGCATAAGGTTAATAATTGCAAGTCTATTTGTAAAAGCAAAAGAATAATTCTTTGTTTATTTTTATGCTTGAGAGACAAGATGTAACTGACCAAAAATTTTAAAACAACTCTAAAGTCTGCCAATAAAAGAATGGTTGAAAAAAACCAATGATATCCAAATCAATGGAGTGCTATGCAGCTGTGGAAGAAGAATGAGGAATCTCTGTACATAAGCTCTAGAGGGATCTCTCTGATCCGAGCAAGAAAAATATGTGTATAGTATGTCACCATTTACCTAAGAAAGGGGAGGTTACAAATATAGAGATTCACTTATATAAAAACAAAGGAAATATTAAATAATATATTTTTTAAAAGGTTATCTATCTGTGAGGGAACAGAGTAGAGGAGATAGAGATACAAACTAGACATCTCTGGGGGCGCCTGGGTGGCTTAGTCGGTTAAGCGTCCGACTTTCACTTAGGTTATGATCTCGCGGTTCGTGGGTTCGAGCCCCGCGTCGGGCTCTGTGCTGACTGCCGGCTCAGAGCCTGGAGCCTGTTTCAATCTGTGACTGCCTCTCTCTCTGACCCTCCCCTGCTCACACTGTCTCTCTCTCTCTTAGAAATAAAACATTAAAAAAAAAAAAAAAAAAAAAAAAAAAGAAACTAGACATCTCTGAATATATCCCATTTTACAGATCTATGAAAAAAGGAAAGTATTTTATGTAATTATAAAGCAAAATTAAACCTTAAAAACACAATCCATAATAAATTTGAAAATAAAAGAAAGCAAAAGAAATCAATGTTTATCTAGTTAGTGGTCTAACCAAATCATTCCAAATACCTTTAAATCAGTAATTTGATGGTCCTTTCCTAGTAGGATACGCCCTAAAAAAACTTACACTATTTTCAGTATTCACACTGTTGATGAAAGTGTTACTTGCATTTTGAAACTGTTATGTATACATTACATTTCTAATTTCATCATCCCTAGGGTCACTATGATCTATAATTCTCAGGAGAGGAGAAAAGAGATAAAGATGTGAGACTAAGATATTAAATATAAACCTTGAACTCTGATTTTGAATAAAAAGTTTAAGAATAAATCTATATACAGAAACATTATATATACTAATATATGTTTTATGCATACAATATATAAATGGAAATGAGATACACAAATATATAAACTACATATATTAAGAAAAAAATTGATTATATTTACTAGCTCTGTTTACTGAAAAGGGCTAGAAACTATTAGACTAATGGCTGATTCAAGGCCTGGGGCAGAAAAACATCAAGATAGATTTGAATTTTTACATACTAGGTAGCCAGGAAGCTATCAATGACAACAAAGGTTATAAAAAACTGAGGAGCCAAACTGATCAGGCTTTCACTAGTGAAAGATGGGACAAAATGAGTATCAGTATCTGCAACTGATTAAAACCTATCAGACATGCTTAAATCCATGAGTCCATAATGATAACAAAATTATGATAATTAAAAGAAAGTCCTAATTCACCACCACTGGAGGATGCTAATGAACCAACTTATTATTTGAAATCTAGTAAGGAAAGAATCAAACATTTATCATGTCTTTCCAATACTAACTACACGACTGAGTTACCAAATAAATGAGGGGAAGTTTCTTTCATAAAGTACTCCAGTTAATAAATAAAAGAATGAAAGAGTGTCACCATTTCACAATCTTAATGAATAAAATATAGGTAGGCAATGATTATGAACGGCTGCTAATATCACAAAGAGACAACCAAACATCAGGGCCTTCTGATAGGAGACCATAATTATTACCTATTATTACTCTTGAACTCCCCAACCCCCCACACCAAAATCAAACATGAAGTCAACAGTCTAGATCCAACTATTAATTTACAAGAAATACAGAAAATAGTAAAAGCATGTTAAACGATAACAAAAAAGATGCAATCAGCAAAAACATCCTGAGTGTGAGAAACTTCATGGAATAAATAACCTAGATGCTTCCACAAATAAACTGATATAAAAAGAGAATGAAACTACAGTTCAAAATAAACTTGAAACACCTATCAAGCAAATATAACTAATGAGCTGTACAAGTGTGCGTACATACATGTGCACACATACCCATACATATACATTTAGGAGACAACAGGAAATTTGTACACTAACTGGATTATTGATTATATTAACTAATCACTATAACTTTAGTTGCTGAAAAAGGATATTATAGTTATGGTTTTATATGTTTATATGTTACATATAAACGTATATAGTAGCTTTAAGAGTTATCTTTTTATACTAAAATATTTGTAGATAAAATAATGTTATCAGGGATTTGCTTCAAAATAATATGGGATGAGCAAGTGGATAGAGATGTAGATGATCTCATGAGTTGCTGTTGAAGCTGGGTGATAAGAGACATGAAGGCTTGTGATACTATTTTATTTTTGCATGTTTTTGAAATTTTGCACAGAAAAAATTTATGTTTAAGGCACTAAACTTGGCATAAGACTTAGAGATGAAGAATCTGACGTGCAGAGAGTTTAAATGAATTAACAAAGATCATACAAGTAGTAAGAGACATTACGGGGACTATAATGTTTTCCTAATCCTAAAACTACATTCTCTACAAATTACATTGAGAAAATTTCAAAGCTGAACAGTGTAAACCTACTCAAAATATTAACTAAACCAATTTATAATTATTGTCACTCCTGAGAAAACTAGATGATTCTATAAAGAGCAACTGGAATGGGTGTCTGGATGGCTCAGTCAAACATCTGACTGTGGCTCAGGTCATGATCTCAGTTTGGGGTTCAAGCCCCACATCAGACTCTGCTGACAGCTCAGAGCATGGAGGCTGCTTGAGATTCTGTCGCTGTCTCTTTCTGCCTCTCCGGCACTACTAAACTCTCTCTTTAATATAAATAAACATTAAAAAATATTTTAAAAAATAAAGAGCAACTGGAATACTGCTGTCACAGTGTGCCAGTTTACTTTTTATAAGCTCAAAATTTCTTAATCTCAGTAAAGTTTAACTCAAACAAGAAACTAAAAAAGGGCAGAACATGGGGCGCCTGAGTGGCTTAGTCGGTTAAGCGTCCGACTTTCGCTTAGGTCATGATCTCGCAGTTCGTGGGTTTGAGCCCCGTGTCGGGCTCTGTGCTGACTGCCAGCTCAGAGCCTGGAGCCTGTTTCAGAGTCTGTATCTCCCTCTCTCTCTGACCCTCCCCTGCTCACACTGTCTCTCTCTCTCCTAGAAATAAATAAAACATTAAAAAAAAAAAGGGCAGAATAGAAACTCAAAAATAGGTAGATCACTAGAAATACACACATATAAAAAATATATACCCATACTATGTATATTAGATTCAAAAGTACATCAAGATTTTAAAATGAAATACAGAGGGATCTATGGAACAATCATTCTCTTTTGTTATTTATATAATAGCGTTGTTACATAAACATCCACAATATAAAGACAATGTTAGATAAAATCAAACTTTCCATAGCCTACAGCAGCTTCGTAATTTCAGGTTCTGAAAAAAGCTAATAAAGGTCAAGCTGTGAATTTAGTAATTATTTAATTGACACCTAAATTACAAAACAGTTGTGCTGCAATCAGCTGGGAGGCAATTATTTGCTACAAGGAGAATAAATAAGTAGTGACGAGAAATAAAAATTGTTTAAAAAAAATCCAAGCACACATTTACTTTGCTGCAAAAAGTGAGATTTATGAAATAATAAGAATATTTTATCATATCAATTATTTTCTTAAGTTTCTTTCCCACAGTTTAACTCTCCTCACACGAGAATTCAATTACTGACGGCATACTATTTTATCAGTGAGCCTATGAACAAGTTGGCATATTTTCCTGTTCTCTGGGCCTGATTTTCATTATATCTGAAGAAACAAAAGTAAAATTAGAAGCCTATTATAATATGAATCCTTGTATCATGAAGTCAGATATAATACAAAAGAAAGGAAGTTCCCAAAGCCTTTTCTACACTTGGTAAAAGATATAAGTTACTTAAAACTAGTTGCAATGAATGTGAGATCCTGTTACCTTATACAGATTAGCATCAGAAATTCAACAAAAATTGGTTTTTGTTTAAAATTATAGTTTGACTCAGTCAGAACTGCATAACAGCTTTGAAACATAAACCTAAATAAATGAAAACGTATCTCTGATATACATCAAGAAAACCTGTTTAATTCCACATATACAAAAACAGACTCATAATTTCTTGACCTTATTAAAGTTTGACTCAAAGAAGAAACTAAAACAGTACAGAACAGAAACACCAAAATGGAAGATTAAAATATATATAATAAAATACATGAATGATTAATAATAGAAAAATCTAATTTTTTCCTATAGTTTCAATACTTTTCTCCACCAGAGCTTTTCTTTTTTTTTTTTTTAATGTTTTATTATTTTTTTTAATGTTTTTTATTTATTTCTGAGAGAGAGAGAGAGAGATAGCGTGAGCAGGGGAGGGTCAGAGAGAGAGGGAGACACAGAATCCGAAGTAGGCTCCAGGCTCTGAGCTGGCTGTCAGCACAGAGCCCGATTGGGGGCTTGAACCCACGAACCGAGAGATCATGACCTGAGCCAAAGTTGGACGCTTAACCAACTGAGCCACCCAGGTGCCCCAAAGGTGTTATTTATTACTGAGACAGAAACAGAGCATGAGCAGGGGAGGGTCAAAGAGAGAGGTAGACACAGAATCCAAAGCAGGGGCCAGGCTCTGAGCTGTCAGCACAGAGCCTGATGCGGCGTTCAAACTCATGAACCAAACCGAGAGATTGTGACCTGAGTTGAGTATGTCGCTTAACCGACTGAGCCACCCAGGCGCCCCCACCAGAGCTTTTCCAAAGCTCTACCAAGTACCTACATAATTTGAGTTTATTTTATCTGTGCAATTACTTTCTGATGGATACATCCATGACATGTGCTACAGTACAAACATAGATGTAACTACCAAAAACTGTTGTGAAAATTAGATGAGTCAATATTCATTAAGTACTTATCAGCCTGTATGACACAAACCAAACAATTAATAAACGGTAGTCATATCACGATCTGTTAATTGTACCTTTCATTTGCATGGCATTTCTTCACAATAGCTTCTTAAAACTATACAAAACTCTTAATGGTTTACAGAATTCACAGATTTCCAATATTCCTCGATGTCTGTAAAATTTGAGTAAAAACATGGAAAAAATCACCAATTAATATCTTATGTCTGTGGAAATAAAAGATGTTCTTAGGGCAATTGTGCTTACCTTGCTAAAGTTCAGCTCAAAAAATTAATGTATCACAAATACTCCTATGATCCATTAATTTAACTACACCTTTTAAAAAGTATTGATATTTTAATTTTACCTGAATTTGGTATTTTCAACATACTCTTAATTATAGCCTTTCAACTTTCAAAGGTGTACTATTAAACACATAGTGTATACCACTATGGAATCTGATTTAAAAATTTTTATCCTATCTCTGGGGTGCCTGGGTAGCTCGGTCAGTTAAATGTCTAACTTCGAGTCAGGTCATGTTCTCACAGTTTGTGAGTTCAAGCTCTACATAGGGCTCTCTGTTGCTAGTGCGAGCTCACCTGGATTCCTTTGTCCCCCTCTCTCTCTGCCCCCTCTACCCAGACTCTTACGTGCTCTCTCTCTCAAAAAATAAACATTAGAAAATTTTTTTTTATCCTATCTCTACTTATGGTTAAACATAAAAGGTTTTTCTACTCAATACACAATTTCTACAACTCCCTGGATTCCTGGAATTATGAATAAAGCTTTTAAAAATTTTTCTTTCTCTCTTAGAATGAGAAAGGGCACAATAACTGGTTGGCTTAAGTACCCACAATCCTTGAAAAGTATTCACTATGAAGAGAAGGGGTAATTCTAAAGCTTCTACCATAACTTTGATGACGATGTATCATTCAAGACTTTCCAAGGTCCTTTTCTTTGATTCCATGACTACAACACAACCTCCAGTTATTAACTCTGCTTCCCAAGTTCTTGGATACAGGAAAGAGTGCACTGGATTTTTCCACCTGAAGATTCTGATCACTGGAAAGGGTTATGTTCTATTCTAACATAAACTGGCATTCTAATATGTACATTCTAAAGTGTACATCATTCTCTTACTCAGTTTAGTTGGAATTCGCCTGGACATTTATGAGTAGAAGTATAAATATGAGTTTCTTACATGGGAAATATGAGAACCAGACAGACATTCCTTTTCACTGAGGACTGCTACAATCATCTCTTGGTTTTAACTCCCTAGCCCTTACCCTGTCCCTAATTAAAAAAAAAAAAAGTGTGTTTTTTGTCTTTTTTTGGTCTACCGAAATATAGCTAAACCAAATTAGGCAGATTCATTTAAACACCAAAATCACTAATCAAACTCAAAATAACAACCAACCACAAAAGAACTGAAACCAAGACATGAGGATGATTACATAGGGCTCACTTACATTTACTCTATTCCCAAAAAATAAAAATAAAAAAACCTGTGATATCCATGTTGTGTTTAAGACAACAAATTATGTTTTAGCTTGCATTATCCGGCAACATTATTTACAAAAGGGTTTGCCATATGAAACTCAATTATCCTAAGACTTCACTTACATTTAGAACGCATAAACTGGAGACTTCAAACGATAACTTTTCTTCAGCCTTCTCAATGAGTCATTCTAAAGTAGTTGTGTTATTCCTTTAAAAAAAAAAATTCTCCACACTCTAAAAGAATATAGCCTCACACCAGACCCTCCAACACTCCAGCTCTTCAACTGTGTTCGCTCAAGTTTCATTTACAAACAGGAAAGAACGCTCACCAAATTCACAGTACGCCTGAAACAAAGAAACGTCTATTATTAGCCCTAAGTCTACAGGGCAGAGTTCTCTTAGGACCGTGATGCCAAGACGTCAACCGCCAACTGAAATGGTCTTTGCAATCTCGGTTTCCAGGAGACTGAAAGGCTGCAGAAACGCGCAAGGATCCTGCAGGGAGGTGGGGATGGCACAGGGAGCGGGAGGAGGGAAGGAGGGAAGTCTCACAGAGGAACTGCATTAGGGCACTTTGAGAACGTCCAAGGGAAAGATGGTGAGCTACAGGGGAAACTGAAGTACGTTTTAAAAGAGAATTTAAAGTGATGAGATTAAGAAAAAATGAAAGAAAATCCTCAACTTTCCAAGGTCGGAGTGTAAACGAAGTAGGGAACGGGAGGGGGGAGGACGGAGAAATTAACGGCCCCAAAGACCAGAATTTGAAAAAGGCATGCGAGCTATGAGGTTGGACTGGGTCCGAATCTCCTGTCAGGGTATGCTGACCGCAGGACAAAACGATCGGAGTTACTCAGGGTTGTAGAAAACAACGCATTTGCAACGGTAACAAGCCCTGCACAAGAAGATGTCGCCTTTCTCCTTGCTTGCTCCTGTTCATTTCTTTACCTCTTACTGCAGCACCAGCGTCACTCCGGCAAAATTCTGCCAAAGCCCGCGCCGCAGGAAGACAGCAAAAGGAAAATACCTGAGTCCCCGGAATCAGGTAGGTAACGACAGGAGGAGAAGTTGCAGGCCAGCAGAGTCGGGGTAGGACCCTCTACTCGTCTCCAGTCAAACCCCGATTCTTTCGGGTGGGGCGGGGAACTTCCGCTCGGAGCGAGAACATCACTTCCGTCTAATGCCTTCCCGATGCTTTGCCTTCTCCGCTCTACGTACGTTCGCTATGTTCGTAATGTTCTCACTTCCTTTCCCCGGAGCCTGCTGCCTAGGCCTAACACCTGACGTGGACTACAGGACCCAGCATTCATCACGGCAGGTTGATTTCCGGGTCAAGAGGTCCGCTCTGGCTGTATCACCATGGAAGCGATCGGTTTGGTCACGTGGTGCCCCTGGATACGCCCGGTGGCTGCTGTGGGGTCTGGGGCTCTGGCAGGGGCCATTTTGCCGAAGGCAGTCTCCGGGAGTCGGGAGCGGCTTGGCAGCTAACTGAAGCTGTTCCTTTTCCTCCTCTACAACTTGGGGCTTGGAGAGGAACCTGGAAGGCTGGGCTCCATCGAGCCCTTCAGAGACGATGGTTTCCTCCAGGCTTTGCCACCTGACGACCCTCCATGGCGGCTGTGCCCCCTGCGCTGCTCCTGCTGCCGCACCTTCCAGCCCTCTGTGCCTGTCGCCTCCAGAGCTGCAGTCGTCCTTCCGCCTCAGAGGCTGATGATAGTCGAGGTGGGGGCACCATGAGAGGCGAGAAAAACTACTGCCGTGGAGCTGCGGGAGACCACGGCTCCTGCCCCCCGACACCTTCGCCTCTGGCCTCGACCCTCGTGATGCCGGCGGAAGCAATCACGAGTAGTTGGTCTGGGTCCGGAGGTGGTTTGTCAGGAGGAGACGAAGAGGAGACTCGGCTTCTTCAACTCCTTCGGACCGCGCCAGATCCTTCCGAGGCCTTCCAGGCTTTGCAGGCTGCTTTGCCGCGGCGGGGCGGTCGACTCGGCTTCCCCCGACGGAAGGAAGCATTGTACCCGGCCTTGGGCCGAGTGCTTGTGGAAGGAGGTAGTGATGAGAAGCGACTCTGCTTGCAACTCCTTTCGGACGTTCTCCGGGGTCAGGGGGAGGCGGGCCAGCTGGAAGAGGCGTTTAGCTTAGCACTTCTGCCTCAACTGGTTGTCTCCTTAAGAGAAGAGAATCCAGCCCTACGGAAAGATGCGCTGCAAATCCTACATGTCTGTCTGAAACGTAGTTCTGGACAGGTGCTGAGAACGCTTATACAACAGGGACTGGAAAGTACCGACGCCCGGCTTCGCGCTTCCACAGCACTGCTGTTTCCTATTCTGCTTACTCCTGAGGATTTGTTGCTCAGCCTAGATCTCACCGAGGTAATAATATCCCTAGCCAGAAAACTTGGCGATCAGGAGGTAGAAGAAGAATCAGAGACTGCTTTCTCTGCACTTCAGCAAATTGGGGAACGACTTGGCCATGAGAGATTCCACTCCTATATCTCTCGCCTGCCATCTGCGTTGAGGAGACACTACAATCGCCGCCTGGAGTCCCAGTTTGGAAGTCAGGTTCCTTATTATTTGGAACTTGAAGCCTCTGGATTTCCCGAAGATCCTCACCCCTGTGCAGTGACTCTTTCCAACAGCAATCTTAAATTTGGGATTATTCCTCAAGAGCTGCATTCAAGATTGTTAGACCAGGAAGACTATAAGAACCGGACTCAGGCTGTTGAGGAACTAAAACAGGTGATGGGAAGATTTAACCCTAGTTCTACCCCTCATTCCAGTCTTGTCGGTTTCATTAGCTTGCTGTATAATTTGTTAGACGATTCTAACTTCAAAGTGGTCCATGGCACACTTCAGGTCCTGCATTTACTGGTTATTCGCCTTGGAGAGCAGGTACAACAGTTCTTGGGACCAGTTATAGCAGCCTCTGTCAAAGTGCTGGCAGATAACAAATTGGTAATCAAACAAGAATACATGAAAATCTTCCTCAAGCTAATGAAGGAGGTAGGTCCTCAACAGGTGCTTTGTTTACTCCTGGAACATCTCAAACATAAGCATTCCAGAGTGAGAGAGGAGGTAGTGAACATTTGCATCTGCTCTCTCCTGACTTACCCCAGTGAGGATTTTGACTTAACCAAACTGTCTTTTGATCTTGCCCCAGCTCTTGTAGATAGCAAACGAAGGGTACGGCAAGCAGCTCTTGAAGCCTTTGCTGTGTTGGCATCGTCAATGGGCTCAGGTAAAACCGGCATCCTTTTCAAAGCTGTGGATACTGTTGAACTGCAAGATAATGGAGATGGAGTGATGAATGCTGTGCAGGCCAGATTGGCTAGGAAAACCCTCCCAAGGATAACAGAACAGGGATTTGTAGAATATGCAGTACTTATGCCATCATCTGCCCAGGGTAGGTCAAGCCATTTGGCCCATGGAGCAGATACAGATTGGCTTTTGGCTGGTAACAGAACTCAGAGCGCACACTGTCACTGTGGTGACTACACAAGGGACAGCCTGCAAATTTATGGATCTTACAGTCCTACTATATGTACCCGAAGGGTATTAAGTGCAGGAAAAGGAAAAAATAAATTACCATGGGAAAATGAGCAGTCTGGAGTCACGGGAGAAAACCAGACCTCCAATCCCAAGGATATCGAACAGGTATGCATCTTTTCTAATTTTCTTGAGTTGAAACTAGAAAGAGTTTAACATGAAAATAGGCCTGTAAGGACTTAAGGGTGAGACTGCTAGAGGGTTTTATGCTTTGTTTTTAATTCGGTTTTGTATAATGATGTGGACATCTATTGTAATGGTACAGACCATGTAGGAACATTTAATAAGCTTACTGCTTGATGGATTTCATTGAGTTTGAGGCACAATATGATTATGGCAATACTTGAATTTCAATTTTGGCCTGTCAACTTGGTATGTCAATTATCTCATCCATACAGCAAACGCTGAATATTTAGTACTTGTCAGATAAAGAGCTGAGCTCTGATAATGAAAATGAGGCTGGTTCCATGAAGTTTAGGGAGAAAGTCAGACCTGTAAATGGACAATTTCAAATTTGTTAAGTGCTAAAGAAGAAATATAAAGAGTCCTGTAGGAATACTGAAAATAGAAAAAAGAATTCCACTAGAAGAGTTCCAAGAATTCCTCCAAGAAGTTCCAAGAAGTCTTCCAAGATATGACATCTGAACTGATTTCCCCCCAAAGGTTTTATTTTGAAAATTCCAAGTCTACAGATAATTTAAAAGACTTGTATCAGTGAATATCCATCTACTTCATCTATATTTACCAGTTGTCATCTTGCCGTATATGCTTCATATTTGCTGAACCATTTGATAGCAAGTGCAGATATCTTGTATTTCATTTCTAAATATTTCTACATTTATCTTCTAAGAATGGCATTTTCCTTTATCATATTATCACACCTCAGAAAATCAATAATAATTCAGTAATATCTAATATATAGTCTGTGTTTAAATTTTTCCAATTGACCTTAAAAAATGTCTTATAGTAGCGTTTGTTTTACTTTTATCACCCAGGTTCCAATCATGGTTCACATGGTTATTATATCTCTTATCTAGAACAGTATGCCTACCTGTTTAATTATTTTTCATGACATCGACTTATTGGAAGAGTCTAGAGTAGTTTTTGTAGAATTTCCTACATACTTTAATTTTCCTGATTGTTTCTTTATGGATATATTCGAGATAAACAATTTTAGCAAAAATGTTACATAGGAGAGATTGTGAAGTTCACATTATATCATATCAGGATACATATAATAACAAGTTATCTCACTACTGGTGAGCTAAATTTTACCACTTGGTTAATGTAGAGAAACCAAATCACTCTCTTGTAAGGTTTATTTTCCTCTTTATAATTAGCATATGATCTATAAGGTGATACTTCGAGACTGTATGACTAACCCAAAAACTTTTCAGTCACTGTTCTTAGCATCCAGTAGTGATCCTTACCTATATCATTTATTACATTGAGGTCTACAAAGAAAGGGTAATTTTTAAAACATTCTTACATTTCTCCTATATTTGTTATCTGGCATTCTTTTTTATTCTTTGTGTTAAGTATATCAGTATTCCTTTTGATGTTAAAATTGGCTCAAAGTTGACCAGTGGCCAGTTCTTATGTCCTTTGACATGACTCCTTAGTCATTGAACATATCCTTAGTCATACAGGATTCCCAGGCTTACTTTGTACCTTTCTCATGTCAGACCTGGAATCAACCATTTTTTCAAACTGCTTTTTTAGTTAAGAGTAGAATTTAAAGGGGTGCCTAGGTGGCTCAGTCAGTTAAGCGTCCGACTTTGGCTCAAGTCATGATCTCATGGTTCGTGGGTTCCAGCTCCGCGTCAAGTTCTGTGCTGACAGCTAGCTCAGAGCTTGGAGCCTGTTGCAGATTCTGCTCTGTGCTGACAGCTAGCTTGGAGCATGGAGCCTGTTTCAGATTCTGTGTCTCCCTCTCTTTCTGACCCTCCCCTGCTCACGCTGTCTCTCTCTTTCTCAGAAACAAATTAAAAAAAAAAAATTTAAAAAAATTTTTAAAAAAAGAGTAGAATTTAAAAACCGAAATCTAACTGTACTCATCGCTATTGTTTACTATTGTGGAATGGTCATTTCAGTGGACAGAACCAGGGAGTACGTGTGTGTGTGTATCAAATTGATACTTACAGTTCAAATCCAGCACTACAGGGTTTTTCTTTATCTTCCTTTAGTCCATATTTATATCTCCCTTCTCTCACAGTAAAACCCCGGTTCCCAGTATTGATCGTATTTATTTATATACTGTATTCTATGATACACAAAAAATAATTACTACACCAATAACATAACAACTTAACTTCCTACCTGAAGTTCAAGATTTCTTTGCAGTTCTTTTTCTGCTTAGAATTATCCCACAGAGTTTTGTTCTCAAACTTCTCTTAAATGTTTTCTGAATTACTATGATTTAAATGGTGTGATGCAAGATGAGTAGGAGTTTGCTTGTGTGAATGGGTTCTGGGGAAGCATCCAGATGGGAGGAATATATGTTGAGACACTGAGTTATGAAAGGACTTAGCAAATTAATAAGAAATGGCGAGTTTCTGAACAGCTGAAACTGTTTGGTAGTAGGAGAAGATATTAGAAATGTAATCAGCAGCAAAAATATAGAGGTTGTTACAAAAGAGGTGTTTGTACTTTTTGCAGTAGATCTCAAATGGATGAAGGTAAACTAAATATTCTCATTCCTTCTAGCTCCAAAATTTGTTGATTTTTAGGTATAATTTTCAGATTTACATAACCTAGTTATATAGTTGTTCTTATATACTGCAAACATTATCTGGCAGTGAATTTTTTTCTGTAAGCATTTATCTTAACGCTGCTTGTTCTTTGTCAAAACTAAAATGATAGTTTATCAAGAAGATTCTGGGGCAGTTGGGTGGCTCAATCTGTTGAGGTTTGACTTATGCTCAGGTCTCGATCTTGTGGTTCATGAGTTTGAGCTCCACATTGGGCTCACTGCTGTCAACCTGCAGAGCAGAGCCAGGTTCGGATCCTCTGTCATCCCTCTGCTTGCGTTCCCCCAAAATGAATAATATTTAAAAAAAAATAAGATGATTCTGGTGCTGACCAAAGCACTAATTATCTGAAAATAAGTGCATTTTTGAAATTCCAGTGTAGATATATATTGCTTTTAAAGACGGAACTTGGGGCATCTGGGTGGCTCAGTTGCTTGAGGATCCAACTCTTGATTTAAGCTCAGGTCATGGTCTCATGGTTCTTGATATCAGGACCCACATGGGGCTCTGCTGACGGCATGGAGCCTGCTTAGGGTTTTCTCTCCCTCTCTCTCTGCCCCTCCCCTGCTTGCTCACACTCTCTCTCTCACTCTGATTCTCCCTTGCACATACGCAGGCACACTCTCAAAATAAATAAATAAATAAAATTTTGAAATAAATAAAAATAAAAGAACATATCCCAGAAATTAAGTTATACTTTATAGCTCACAAATGGTTTATAGAAGAACTACATTAGAATTTATCTTGAGGACAAGGATTAAATACTTAAATATTTTTAGGTGAGCAGTTTTTGAAGTATATATGTATTTTAATTAACAAGCATTTTTTAGAGCAGCCCCTAGGAAAGTACAGAGACTTCTGTTATCTCCTTCCCCCTCACTCATGCACAGTCTTCTGTACCACCACCACAGTGATATGTTTATTGCAGTTGATATAAATTGACATATTATCACCAAAAGTCTGTAGTTTTTCATTAGGGTTTGCTCTTGGTGTTGTACATTCTGTGGGTTTGGACAAATATATCCATGTCCAGTATCTACCACTGTAGTGTCATACAATATAGTTTCACTGTGCCGAAAATCCTCTATGCTCTGCCTCTTCACCATTCCTTCTTTCCCTTTCAGCAACCACTGATCTTACTGTTTCCATAGTTTTGCCTTTTCCAGAATGCCATGGCCCCTGATCTGAATTGTGTTGGCTCCTGCCCAAGTTCTGCCTTAACATTTCCAGTCTACTGTTAATCTGTTATTTCTGTCTTGTCCACATGTAGCAGTGGTTATTACATTAAACAGCAAAGCTTCCAGAAAAACTCACGAATGTTTATGTACTTCTGTAGCTTATTTTAAAAGTAGACTAGTTTGCTTAGATGATTTCTGTAATGTAATGTTAGAAAATAAGTTTACAAGAGAGAAGTAGGGCTACACTGGAATCTCTTGAATGTCAGACCAAAGAGTTTAGCTTGTAAGTGCACACAAGTTGGGGAGTGGCAGGGAAAGAGAGTAGAGAGAGAATCCCAAACAGACGCCACACTATCAGCGCAGAGCCTACACAGGCTTCACAAATTGTGAGATCATGACCTGAACCAAAATCAAGAGTTGGATGCTCAACTGACTGAGTCACCCAGGTACCCCTCCTTTTTTTTTTTTTTTGGGGGGGGCAATTTTAGGAAAATTCATCACAACAATAGCAGTGTGTAGGTTGTGTTTTGTTTCTTTTTTCTTTCGTTCTTTGTTTGTTTTAGAGCTAGAGACTGGAGATTTACAAGATTAATTAGACTTAGGTATTGGACTACTTGTGTGAGGTGTTGAGATCTGTAAGGATTAGCAGGGTATCAGGATTAGACTAGAAAAAAAATAATCGATGTAAGAGATGTTTCAGAACATTTAGTGACCAAGTATTGGAGTAGAGGGAGAGAGAGAGAGATAACTAAGATTTAAATGAGGTGACCAATGCATAATAGATCCATAAATACATATAGGAAGGCCCCAAACAAGGAAATTAATTTGGTAGAAAATGAATTTTAGGTGGAACAAGGTAGAATATTCCAGTTCAGTTTGAAGAATACTATTCCAGAGACAAGGAAAGAACTAGAGATGTAGATCTTGGAAGTCATATACTGAGAAGTAATTGCTGAGACTGAGAATGGATAGACTCTGCAGTGAAGGGTGTGTAGAGCAAGAGCAGCGTGCTTAGGACTCAGTCTTGGCATACAGCCCCATTTAGGGAATAGAAATAGGAGGTAGAACCAAACAAGGCAAAGAAACAGGTGCCTAAGAGCTGGAAGAGAACCAAGAAAAAACAAAGTTATAGAAGCAAAGCAGAAAGTTTCAGGAAATACATCTGTACCAGTAAACGCAGGAGAGATTAAGGAGAAGGAAGACTGAAACATGACTTGTTCTTACATATTCAACCTGCTACTTTTAAAATAATTTTTTTTTATATTTTTATTTATTTCTAGGAGAGAGAGAGAGAGACAGCGTGAAGAGGGGAGGGTCAGAGAGAGAGGGAGACACAGACTCCGAAATAGGCTCCAGGCTCTGAGCTGGCAGTCAGCACAGAGCCCAACGCGGGGTTCGAACCCACTACCGCGAGATCATGACCTAAGCGAAAGTCGGACACTTAACCGACTAAGCCACCCAGGTGCCCCTAAAATAATTTTTAATAACTTTATATTTCTGAATTTCCTCTTAATAATTTTTCTATTTATAAAAGAGTTATATGTACTTACAGAAAATTTGGAATATGTAAAAAGGCACAAAGAAGAAAATGAGATTTTTCTAGCAGTAATCCCAGTACTGAGAGAGGTCCGCACTGAGTGTTTTGTTGCCAGATTCTTTTTTCATTACATGAAGGTACTCCTTTCGTTTATTCACTTGGCACCATGAACATTTTTTAATATCAGTTAATCTGTAGAAGGATCTCTAATGGCTATTTAATATTAGATCATAATATGTCATGTTCTAGGGGCACCTGGGTGGCTCAGTCGGCTAAGCGTCCGACTTCAGCTCAGGTCATGATTTCACAGTTTGTGGGCTGTCGGGCTCTGTGCTGACAGCTAGCTCAGAGCCTGGTGCTTGTTTCAGATTCTGTGTCTCCCTCTCTCTGACCGTTCCCTGTTCATGCTCTCTCTCTCTCAAAAATAAATAAAATATTAAAAAAATGTATCATGGCCTATTTAACTGCTCTCTTACTTTTGATATTTAAACTTTTAAATTCTGGTATTGTTTCCACCATTTAGTTGATTTTTTTGTGCCTTGACATATCAAATCACTGATAACCAGGTTCCTGGGATGTTCTAACTTTGCATTTCTTTTTATGTTTTTTATGAGTGTGTTAATGGGTTAATGGGGTCAGTGATCAGGCCTGACTAAAATATTAGTTATATTTTTCCTAACAGATTTCTGTACAGTGTGGTAAGAGTCATAGTAGTCAGTAAACTAGAATGAAAAATAAGGAGCATGCTTGCTTCATGTGTATGTAGTTATGAGGTCTGTAGCTTTTTCATGGTGGGAGAATTGATTATCGGAAGGTCGCTGGGACATGGAAAAGAGTGGTTTTAGAAGAATTGTGTAGAGACCGAATTTAAAAGTTTATGAAGTGACTTGATAAGTAAAAACAGGCAAGTAGGCCTTTATTCAACATCTTTTTGATCATCTGCTACGTGTGAAGCCAAGTGCAAGCTTATAACCTACTCTTTTAAAGCACCTAGCATTTTTTTTTCTCTCATTATTTAGCCATGTGAGCCATGTTCTCTTTCTCTTCAATGCTGGTAAGCACTAGGGTGATAGGGACTATTTCTTTTGATTTTTGGATTTTGCAATAGTACTAACCATAGTGCTGTGTCCACAATTAGTATCAATAAATATGTATTAAGTGAGAAGACATCTAAGGGCTTGACAGTGAAAGAAAAGACCAAGCAAGGTATAGCAGGATGAGTTATTACTGTGTTTTATTTTATTTTATTTTATTATTATTTTTTTTAATGTTTTATTTATTTCTAGGAGAGAGAGAGAGAGACAACGTGAGCAGGGGAGGGTCAGAGAGAGAGGGAGTCACAGACTGAAACAGGCTCCAGGCTCTGAGCTGGCAGTCAGCACAGAGCCCGACGCGGGGCTCGAACCCACGAACCGCGAGATCATGACCTAAGCGAAAGTCGGACGCTTAACCGACTAAGCCACCCAGGCGCCCCTACTGTGTTTTATTTTAAAATAGGAAACACTTTGGGCACTTGGGTGGCTCAGTAAGTTAAGCGGCTGACTTCAGCTCAGGTCATGATCTCACGGTTCGTGGGTTCGAGCCCCACGTCGGGGGAGCCTGGAGCCTGCTTCAGAATCTGTGACTCCCTCTCTCTCTGCCCCTCCCCTGCTCATGCTCTGTCTCTCTCTGTCCTTCAAAAATGAATAAATGTTAAAAAAATTTTTTTTAATAAAAAAGGAAACACTTGATTTGAGAGAGGCAGAAAAAAGAGTCAATTATGAATTCAACATACCTAACTCTGTGCCTTGTACTGTGGTAGATGTTAGATATGCAAAATATATACAATTTGGTCCCTGTAAGCATATTTGAGAGAGGGAGGCAACGAATTAATGGGTCCTAAATAAGGACTGGATGAGTCAAGAACACAGGCTTATATAGGGGGCTTAGTTGTGGAACAGAGGAAGAAGTCTTTTCCTCTGGAAATGAAAGAAAAACAAAAAGAGGGTGACTAAGGATACAGAACAATTTTGAGATAGCAAGAAGGGTGCATTTTATTTTTAAGTCAAAAGAAAGGAAGATATGATCTCTACAACAGTGCTTATTAAACTTTAATGTGCATATGAATTGACTGAGGATCTTGTTAAAATACAGAATCTGATTCAGTTTGTCTGGGATGGAATCTGAGACTACATGTCTAATAAGCTGTTAGGTGTTGCTGATGCTCTGATGTGTGAACCACATTTTGAGAGCAGCTCTAATAATATTAAGCTTCCATATTCTGGTAAACTAAGAGGTAAGCTGAAAATGGAAAATTAAGAATCAGGGATCTGAAGAATATGGGAAAGATTTAGAATACTTAATACAACAAATGTAAAGGCCAAAATTCTTAAGCTGCACTAATGTATTTGTTGTAAATTAATTCTAATAAATGAGACTTTTCTAGGATGTTCAATTGTTTCTAATAAGTAGTTTTTTATTTTCTTTTTAAAATATCTCAAAGAGAAAAACTCTTAGTTTAAGGATGTCAAAATCACGAACAACCCTGAAAGCATATCTAATGTCAGTATAGATGTTAGTTTCCAATAAGTACTCACTGATTTTCTTTTTTCTTTAAAAAATTTTTTTAAGTAATCTCTGTGTCCAACCTGGGGTCTTAACTCATGACCCCCAAATCAGAAGTCACACACTCTACTGACTGAGCCAGTCAGGATCCCCTGATTTTGTTTTTTTAATTTTATTGGGGGGGTCTAGAGAATTTGAAAAACTTTTAGTTTTAATGCTTGTCAAAGTCCTGAACAACCCAAAAGCATATCTATTCTTAGTGTGGATGATCTATTTAAAAACTTAAAAATAATTTTATTTTTTAAAAAGATTTGTTTTGTGTTTCTTTATTTTTGAGAGACAGACAGACAGAGAGAGTGGGAAAGGGACAGAGAGAGAGGGGGAGATACAGTATCTTAGGCAGGCTCCAGGTTCTGAGCCATCAGCACAGAGCCTGACACAGGGCTCAAACCCACAAACTGTGAGATCATGACCTGAGCTAAAGTCGAACACTTAACAGACTGAGCCACCCACGTGTCCTGAAAAACTTAAAAATAATTTTAAAATAAAATTTTAAAGGTAAACCTTAAAAACATGTTAAATAAGGCAATGTAAGTTTATATATTTTTCACCTTAAAAAAACCGGTAACAATGCCCTTGATAAATGGACAGCATGTATCCATGGCTTTGTATGCATTTTTTTTTTTTTACAGTTTTATTATTTTTGAGAAAGACAAGGAGAGCAGAGGAGGGGCAGAGAGAAAGGATCTTAAGCAGGCTTCACAACATCAGCTTGGAGCTGGATGTGGGGCTTGAACTCATGAACTATGAGATCACGACCTGAGCCAAAACCAAGAGTCTAATGCTTAACTGAATGAGCCACCCAGGCACCCCCTTCTTGTGTACATATTTTTATTTCTCTGTAATTTTTTTTTTTTTTTTTTACCTAGGGCCATGTCAACTGTATATGTTAAATACAACCTTACTCAAAGAAACCAACTTTGTTTCCTCATAGATGCAGAAAAAACTAAAAGTCATGTAACCAAGAATTATTTTTCATTCTCTCTATGAACCCACATTTCATATCCTTTTATGGTGATTTAAGTGGCAATAATAAACATGTATTTAACATCATCCAAAGGTATTTATATACCCTTTCATCTGTTTATTTGATGGTTGTTCTATAATGTATAAGAGAAAAGGTTAAATTAAAAACATATTTGATGATCAGTGATTTGCATTTTTATCTTAATTAGAAATTCTAAAGATTTTTTGTTAATTCAATCTTATATTAGTCTAAAATCTTAACATTAAGAGTTTGAAAACTACAACACAAGCTAATATATTAATCATTGTAGGAATATGGCATTTTAGGAATTGATCCCTTTTAATAAAGATATGATCTATTATAAAATTTAATTGAACTAATGACTTGACAATTTTATATTTGAAAAGTGAAGCCAGTAGAGGACATTTGAGAAATTTAAGTTACTTAGGCTTTTCCTGAGAAGTTAGGTTCAAGTTTGCAGAAACAATTATATTTATATTATTTTACATGGTGATAAAATCTGGGCAAAGACAAATAGCTGTTTTTAAATGAGTTTTATTTGTCCAAAGAGCTTTTTTTTTTTAATTTTTAAAGAATTTACATCCAAGTTAGTTAGCATATAGTGCAACAATGATTTCAGGAGTAGATTCCATAATGCCCCTTACCTATTTAGCCCTTCTCCCCTCCCACAACCCCTCCAGTAAACCTCTGTTTGTTCTCCATATTTAAGAGTCTCTTATGCTTTAATTCCCTCCTTGTTTTTATATTATTTTTGCTTCCCTTCCCTTATGTTCATCTGTTTTGTATCTTAAAATCCTCATATGAGTGAAGCCGTGATATTTGTCTTTCTCTAATTGACTAATTTATTTTAATGTTTTTATTTATTTCTGAGAGAGAGAAGCAGCATGAGCAGGGGAGGGTCAGAGAGAGAGGGAGACAAAGAATCTGAAGCAGGCTCCAGGCTTTGAGCCAGCTGTCAGTACAGAGCCCGATTTGGGGCTCAAACCCACGAACTGTGAGATCATGACCTGAGCTGAAGTCAGACGCTTAACCGACTGAGCCACCCAGGTGCCCCTGGATGTCTTCTTTGAAGAAGTGTCTGTTCATATTGTTAGTCCATTTCTTCATTGGATTATTTGCGCCCTTTTGATCGACTAATTTTGCTTAGCATAATACCCTCTAGTTCTATCCACATAGTTGGAAATGGCAAGATTTCCTTTTTGATTGCTGAGTAATATTCCATTGTGTATGTATATATATCTTCTTTATCCATTAATCCGTCAATGGACATTTGGCCTCTTCCCATACTTAGATTATTGTTGATAGTGCTGCTATAAACATTGGGGTGCATGTGCCCCTTCAAAACAGCATACCTGTATCCCTTGAATAAATACCTACTAGTGCAATTGCTGTGTCAATTTTTATTTTTTTGAGAAATCTCCATACTGTTTTCCAGAGTGGCTGCACCAGTTTGCATTAACCACCAGAAGTGCAAAAGAGATCCTTTTTTTCTGCATCCTCACCAACATCTGTTGTTGACTGAGTTGTTAATGTTAGCCATTCTGATGGGTGTGAGGTGGTATCTCACTATGGTTTTGATTTGTATTTCCCTAATGATAAGTGATGTTGAGCATTTTTTCATTTGTCGGCCATCTGGACGTCTTCTTTTTTTTAATGTTTTTTTATTTATTTCTGAGAGAGAGACAGTGTGAGCAAGGGAGGGTCAGAGAGAGAGGGAGACACAGAATCTGAAACAGGCTCCAGGCTCTGAGCCAGCTGTCAGCACAGAGCCCGACTTGGGGCTCAAATCCACAAACCATGAGATCATGACCTGGGCTATAGTCTGACGTTTAACCAACTGAGCCACCCACACGCCCCTGGATGTCTTCTTTGAAGTGTCTGTTCATGTCATTAGCCCATTTCTTCACTGGATTATCTGTTTCTTGGGTGTTGAGTTTGATAAGTTCTTTATAGATTTTGGATACTAACCCTTTATCTGATGAGATTGGGCGCCATCAGGGTGGTATGGCCGTAGACACTAACCCTTTATCTGATATGTCATTTGCAAATATCTTCTCCCATTCTGTTGGTTGCCTTTTAGTTTTGATGATTGTTTCCTTCACTATACAGAAACAAAGAGCTATCTTTTTTTTCTTTATTTTTTTTTAATGCTTATTTTTTTAGTACAGAGAGTACAGGTGGGGGAGGGGCAGAGAGAGGGAGACAGAATCTGAAGCAGGTTGCGGCTCTGAGCTGTCAGCACAGGGCCCAACGCAGGGCTTGAACTCATGAACCTCAATTCACGACGTGAGCTAAAGTCAGATGCCCAACTGACTGAGCCACCCAGGCGCCCCAAAGAGCCATCTTTAAAAGGACTTTATATGAACTTTTCTGTACAATTATATACCAGATATTAAAACTTTAAAATTTGTTTAAGAATGTTTTTTTTTCTTGACTAACCAAGGTCATTAATTAAACTCACAGCTAGTCTGAGTTTTCCCTTGAATGTATATCTTGTGGCAAGACCATTGTTTTCCTTTAACAGTACATTCAAAGCTTACATTAAAAGTAAAGAAATCTCAGAAGTCTTTGGGTTTTATTTCATTTAATGTGAAATAAGCACTTATCCTGTTAATAATGATTTTAGTATCCCAACTGAAATAGATCGTGTTTCAGTTGATTTTATCCTGATAGATTAATACAGTCTATACAGAGACATGATACACCAGTCTATTTGCTCAAAAAATATTTTGTATTCATAAAATGAAAAAATTTTACCTTCTGAACAACTTAGAGAATCTAATTATGATAAAGCATCAAAGATTAAGAAAGAAACAGGTATCAGTCTTTTGATGTTGACCAGCTAAAAAAAACAAGAACACTTAAGCACCGTTAGATTCATCGTTGTTGAGTATGTTGGTTTTAAATATATTACCACAAATTCTTTGAGATTCTTTCCTTGAAGACTCACAATTCAGTTCCCTTCTGCCTACATGTGTCTGACTTAATGACTTACTTTTAACAAAGTAGAGATAATGGTGTGTGACTTTAGAAACTAGGTTATAAAAAGGCATTGCTGTTTCCATCTTGGTTGTGACTTCCTGGGATCTCTTGTTCTGGAGGAAGCCAGCTGCCATATCGTGAGCAGTCCTTTGGGGACATCCAGATGACAAGGAACTGAAGCTTTCTGGTAGTAGCTTGGAGTGAAAAGTTCATTGATCCTCCAGTCTCAGTCAGGCCTCAGTTGACAGCAGCCTAGCAGTCTAGCCTCCAAGAGATTGAAACCATCCAGCTAAGCCACTTGTAAATTTGTGACCCACAGAAAGGAAGATAACAAATGTTCATTGTTTTAAGCTACTATACTTGAGGATAATGCATTATATAGCAATAGATAACTAATAGAATTGTGATTCGCAGGAATTTGGAGAGATATTATTTTATTTCTAATGTCCGTATCTTGTACAATAAAGGTATTGAATTTTCTTAGTTTTAAAATTCTTTTAATGTTTGTTTATTTTTAAGAGAGAGAGAGATAAGAGTGTGAGGGAGGGAGATACAGAGAGGGAGGGAGACACAGAATCTGAAGCAGGCCCCAGACTCTGAGCTGTCAGCACAGAGCCCGTTGCTGGGCTTGAACTTATGAATTGTGAGATTATGACCTGAGCTGAAGTTGGAAGCTTAACCAAGTGAGCCACCCAGGCACCCTGAATTTTGTTAGTTTTTAAAAAGGCTAAACTTATTTGAGGTTTGGAAAACTATTAAATATTGTTTTGTTTGGCTTTTGGAAACTATCATTTTTCTGAGTGTCTAATTTATAATTGAGTTTCTTTATTGTTCTTTGTTTAGCTTCAGAGTTCCAAAGTAATACTAAGTTACAGTTACTCAATTATTTAGAGAAGCTAAAGAAAGCTGACCATTGAATGTTAAGATCTTGTTTTCTTTCATCTTTGGTATAGGAATTAAGTTTTTGTAGATATTATTATTAGATATTGGGCCCATTATAAGTAAATATAAAGAAACCCTAAGCTTTGGATGGGGAAAGAAAGCTTTATTAGAGTAATGAAGCTCATATCAAAACATTTAAAAACAAACATAAGCAGAACACACCAATAAGGAAATGAGATTGCAGATTCCCAGTTCGCTGCCATCTGCCAGAATACTGTCATTTGGCAGAAATCACATAATAGATGATAAAATCAAAACCCATTTCCACCACTGCTGCCATCTGTGTGGAAACTATTGTCCCTGTGTTCAGCTAAAGATAGAACCAGTAAGAGACTTTACCAAGAATCAGATTCACTGTGCAGAGCCACGTTGCTCAATCAGTTATATGAAGAAAGGTTAACTGAGAGCTTCAGGGCCCAAGTCTCAGAAGAGGTGTGCTTTCAGGCCATGTGTTTGATTTCTCATGTTAGGACCCAGAAAGTCAGCATATTAGTAAAATCTTCAGAAATAAACATCAAGGAGTCAAAAATACTTGGTTTGTTATTTTGTGATGCAGTTTGTTTTCTTATGTGTAAAATAGTCTGCTAATTGGCTAAATAAAGGAAAAATGAGAAATAGTCTTGTTTGCATATTTTGTGGGTAAACTGGTTAGCTGACAGCTACAAAAAATTCAGTTTGGGTATTATGCTTTTGTTTAGGAAGCCTAAGGATATTAAAGAAACTACTTTAGTTGTTTTAAAAAGGTATTTTAGCTCTATAACATACCTGATAATATTTCTAAGTCTGCCAGTCTTCTTCAGTTGGCACTGCTACCTTAAGCCAGGTATGCACCATTGTTGAAATGTTGACCTTATCATTTGAAACAGTCTTTTGGAAGCAACCCAAAAGTCCCATAATAGGAATTGGCATATCTAGTCAGTGGAATATTATGCAGCCTTTAAAAACGTACAAGGGGGGCACCTGGGTGGCTCAGTTGGTTGAGCATCTGACTTCGACTCGGGTCATGGTCTCACAGTTTGTGGGTTCGAGCCCTGTGTCAGGCTCTGTGCTGACAGCTAGCTCAGATCCTGGAGCCTGTTTCAGATTCTGTGTCACCCTCTCTCTCTGACCCTCCCCTGCTCACAGTCTCTCTCTCTCCCTTTCTCTCTCTCTCTCTCATAAATAAATAAAACATTAAAAAATTTTTTTAAATAAAAATATACAGGGGCGCCTGGGTGGCTTAGTCGATTAAGCGTCCGACTTTCGCTCAGGTCATGATCTCGCGGTTCGTGGGTTCGAGCCCCGCATCGGGCTCTGTGCTGACTGCCAGCTCAGAGCCTGGAGCCTGTTTCAGAGTCTGTATCTCCCTCTCTCTCTGACCCTCCCCTGCTCACGCTGTCTCTCTCTCTCCTAGAAATAAATAAAACATTAAAAAAATTAAAAAATATATACAAGAATATGTGCACAACAGTGTTTACTACAAGATTATAATAGTGAAAAGCTGTAATAAACAAAAGCTCCACCACTAAGGAATTATGAGTCTAACAATAATGTGAAATATTGGGCAACCATTAGAAAGAATAAACAGATATGTATGGATTAACGTAGAAGGATGTCTGCAATATTGAGTACTGCTATGTGTCAGAGTATTATGTGATCCATTTTTGTTTCCTAAAAATAGTCTGTATATAAACATATAGAAAAATACTAGTTAACAGAGTTTATCAGAATTCTAATGAAAGAGGTACCAAAGAAGAATTGAACTTTATATCTTATTTACCTTTGTATTTTTTGCATATTTTTACAATAAACAGTTGACTACTTTTGTAATTAAAGTTTATAGTACTTATAAGAGGTTTTAACAACATGAGAAATATGTTTATGGTAATGTTAAATGCAAAAGTGGTATATAAAATTTCATAAATAGTAACACAACCATGTTTTCTTCAAGTATGCACAGAAAGTGATTTGAAGTACACCTGGGTGGCTCAGTCGGTTGAATGTTTGACTCTTGATTTCAGGTCAGGACATGATCTCATGATTAGTGAGTTCGAACCCCATGTCAGGCTCTGCAGAGCTTTGAATTCTCTTTCTCTCAAAATAAATAAACATTAAAAAATTATTTGAAAAAACACAAAGATATTTCAGAGGGAGAATATAGGTAATTAGAATAAACATTTTTAATGGCTACCATTAATGGGCAAGGTTGGAGTCCAGGTAAAAACCAGAAAGAAATGACAGAAGATGAAAGGATCCAAAATTTTTTTTATGTTTGTATGTAATCTGTATACACAACGTGGGGCTCCAAGTGACAACTTCAAGATTAAGAGTCACATGCTCTACCAACTGAGCCAGCCAAGCACCCCTCCAGAAACTTTTTTAAATGTTTTTTTTTTTTTTATTTATTTCTAGGAGAGAGAGAGACAGCGTGAGCAGGGGAGGGTCAGAGAGAGAGGGAGTCACAGACTGAAACAGGCTCCAGGCTCTGAGCTGGCAGTCAGCACAGAGCCTGACGCGGGGCTCGAACCCATGAACCGCAAGATCATGACCTAAGCGAAAGTCGGACACTTAACCGACTAAGCCACCCAGGCGCCCCTCCAGAAACTTTTTTAAAAAGATCCTTTTAATGAGCACTGGGTGTTGTATGGAAACCAATTTGATAATAAATTATATTTAAAAAATAAAAATAGTAAGATCCTTTTATTTAAAAAAATTATATGAGGAATTGGGGCACCTAGCTTGCTCAGCTCAGTTATATTGGGTTGGGAGCTGAAGCCCCACGTAGGGGTGTAGAGTTTACTTGAAAAAATACACACACACACACACACACACACACACACACACACACAGAATCAAATGCAAAGGTTAACAGTAGCAAGATTAAAATAGTAAGACTCTGAATCTCAAATTATTGTTTACATCAAGTGTGAAACTTACCTTTCATAACACTTTCATTTTCTGTAACTCTAAGGAATTAAGGAATTAAATGAATTACATTTCAGATATTAACTTCAAAGATCAAAAACAGTCCATCTTCCTAAGAGTCCTTAGGTACTCTCAACAGACTGCTTCACATTTTATAAATTTAGTTTTCAACTCTTTCAAAATATATCTGTCCTTTTTCTCTTTTACCCTAACTTTAAAATTGTTTTTAAGTTTATTTATTTATTATTGAGAGAGGGAGAGAGAGAATCTCAAGCAGGCTCTGCACAGTAAACACAGAGCCCAGTGCAGGGCTGGAATCCACAAACTGTGAGATCATGACCTGAACGGAAACCAAGAGTCAGACACTTTACCGATTGAGCCACCTAGGTTCCCTACTTCCTTTTGTCTTTAATTCACTATTTAGTCCCATCAAAGTTTATCCTGATGAAAACAATTTGTCTACTTTTAAGAGAGATGAAAAAGGGCCTCTCGTGTTGATAATCATTGGTGTGTCCTATAGTCTACCTTCAAGTATCTGCATATTTTTCTCCCCCCCCCTTTTTAATAGTTTATTGTCCAGTTGGTTTCCATATAACACCCAGTGCTCATCTCAACAAGTGCCCTCCTCCATGCCCATCACCCCCATACCCTCACCCCCACCCCTATCAGCCCTCAGTTTGTTCTCAGTTTCAGGAGTCTCTCATGGTTAGCCTCCCTCCCTCTCCCAAACTATTTTTTCCCTCTCTTCCTCCCATGGTCCTCTGTTAAGTTCTTCCTGATCCACTTATAAGTGAAACATATAATATCTGTCTTTCTCTGCCTAACTTATTTCGCTCAGCATAACCCCCCCAAGTTCCATTCACATTGCTACAAATGGCCAGATTTCATTCTTTCACACTGCCATGTAGTATTCTGTTGTATAGATAAATCACATCTTCTCGGTCCATTCGTCCGTTGATGGACATTTAGGCTCTTTCCATGATTTGGCTTTTGATGAGAGTGCTGCTATGAACATTGGGGTCCATGGGCCCCTATACATCAGCACTCTTGTATCCCTTAGGTAAATTCCTAGCAGTGCTATTGCTGGATCATAGGGGAGTTCTATTGTTAATTTTTTTTGGAACCTCCACACTGTTTTCCAGAGTGGCTGCACCAGTTTACATTCCCACAAAGAGTGTAGGGGGGTCCTCGTTTTTCCACATCCTCGTCAGCATCTGTAGTCTCCCGATTTGTTCATTTTAGCCATTTTGACTGGTGTGAGGTGGTATCTCAGTGTGGTTTGGTTTGTATTTCCCTGATAATGAGGGACACTGAGCATCGTTTTATGTGTCTGTTGGCTATCTTGATGTCCTCTTTGGAGAAGTGTCTGTTCATGTCTTCTGCCCATTTCTTCACTGGATTATTTGTTTTTCCAGTGTGGAGTTGATGAGTTCCTTATAGATTTTGGATACTAGCCCATTATCCGATATGTCATTTGCAACTATCTTTTTCCCTTCTGTTGGTTGCCTATTAGTTTTCTTGATTGTTTCCTTTGCCATGCAGAAGCTTTTTATCTTGATGAGATCCCAATATTTTATTTTTGCTCTTGATTCTCTTGCCTTTGGGGATGTGTCAAGTAAGAAATTGCTGAGGTTGAGGTCAAGGAAGTTTTTTCCTGCTTTTTCTTCTAGAGTTTTGATGGTTTCCTGTCTCACATTCAGGTCCTTCATCCATTTTGAGTTTATTTTTGTGTATGGTGTGAGAAAGTGATCTAGTTTCATTCTTCTGCATGTTGCTGACCAGTTCTCCCAGCACCATCTGTTAAAGAGGCTCTCTTTTTTCCATTGGATACTCTTTCCTGCTTTGTCAAAGATTAGTTGGCCATACATCTGTGGGTCCGATTCTGAGTTCTCTATTCTCTTCCGTTGGTCTATGTGTCTGTTTTTGTGCCAGTACCATACTGTCTTGATGATTACAGCTTTGTAGTAGAAGCTAAAGTCTGGGATGGTGATGCCTCCCTTTTTGGTTTTCTTCTTCAATATTACTTTGGCTATTCGGGATCTTTTGTTGTTCCATATAGATTTTAGGATAGTTTGTTGTAGCTTTGAGAAGAATGCTGGTGCAACTTTGATTGGGATTGCATTGAATGTGTAGATTGCTTCAAGTAGTAATGACATTTTAACAATATTTAATCTTCCGATCCATATCTTTGGTTAGGTTTCTTCCCAGGTATTTTATGGTTTTTGGTGCAATTATGAATGGGATCAGTTTCTTGATTTCTCTTTCTGTTGCTTCATTATTGGTGTATAAAAATGCAACCGATTTCTATATGTTGATTTTGTACCCTACGACTTTGCTGAATCCATGGATCAGTTGTAGAGGGTTCTGCTGGAGTCTCTCGGGTTTTCTATGTAGATATATTGTCGATCGTGAAAAATAAAAGTTTGATTTCTTCTTTGCCATTTCTGATGCCTTTTATTTCCTTTTCTTGTGTGATTGCTGATGCTAGGACTTCCAGCACTATGTTAAACAATAGTGGTGAGAGTGAACATCTCTGTCGTGTTCCTGCTCTCGGGGAAAGCCCTCAGTTTTTCCCCATTGAGGATATTAGTTGTGGGCTTCTCATAAATGGCTTTTATGATATTTAAGTAAGTTCTTTCTATCCCGACTTTCTCAAGGGTCTTTATTAAGAAGGAATGCTGTATTTTCTCAAATGCTTCTTCTGCATCTATTGTCAAGATCGTGTGGTTTTTATCTTTTCTTTTGTTGATGTGATGTATCACATTGATTGATTTGCGAATATTGAACCGGCCCTGTAACCCAGGCATGAATCCCACTTGATTTATGGTGGATAATATCTTTTTATTGCAAAAATTCGATTTGCAAGTATCTTGTTGAAGATTTTTGTGTCTGTATTCATCAAGGATATTGGCCTATAGTTCTCTTTTTTTGCTGAGTCTCTGTCTGGTATGGGAATCAAAGTGATGCTGGCTTCGTAGAATGAGTCCAGAAGTTTTCCTTCCATTTCTGTTTTTTGGAATAGCTTGAAAAGAATGGGTATTATGTCTGATAGAATTCCCCAGGGAAGCCATCTGGCCCAGGGCTCTTGTTTGTTGGGATATTTTTTGATAACTGATTCAATTTCTTCACTAGTTATGTGTCTGTTCAGACTTTCTATCTCTTCCCCTGTGATTTTTGGTAGTGCATAGGTGTTTAGAAATTTGTCCATTTCTTCTAAGATGTCCAGTGTTGACATATAATTTTTCATAGTATTCCGTAATGATTGCTGAGGGATTTGGTTGTATTTCTGAGGGATTGGTTGTAATAAATCCATTTTCATTCATGATTTTGTGTATTTGGGTGCTTTCTCCTTTCTGAGAAGCCTGGCTAGAGGTTTATTAATTTAGTTTGTTATCCAAAAGAACAACTCTTGGTTTCATTGATCTGTTCAGCTGTTTTTTTGGATACTCTATTGTTTGTTTCTGCCCTCATTTTTATTATTTCCCTTCTTCTACAGGGTTTGAGGTGCTCTTGTTGCTCTTCTTATAGTTCCTTTAGGTGCACTGTTAGTTTTTGTATTTGTGCTTTTTCTAATTTTTTGAAATAGACCTGGAGTGAGATGTACTTTCCTCTTAGGACTGCCTTTACCTCATCCCATAGACTTTGAATTGTTGTATTTTCATTTTCATTTCTTTCTGTATACTTTTTAATTTCTTCTCTAATTGCCTGATTGGCCCATTCGTTCTTTAGTAGGGTGTTCTTTAACCTCCATGTTTTTGGAGGTTTTTCAGACTTTCTCCTGTGATTGATTTCAAGTTTCAAAGCATTGTGATCTGAAAGTGTGCATGGTATGATCTCAATTCTTTTATATTTATTGAGGGCTGCTTCATGACCCAGTATGAGATCTATCTTGGAGAATGTGCCATGAGCACTTGAGAAGAAAGTGAATTCCATAGCCTCAGGATGTAGAGCTCTAAATATATCTGTCAAATCCATCTGGTCCAATGTGTCAGTCAAGTCCATTATTCTTTAGTGACTTTGTCTAGTTGATCTATCCATTGCTGGAAGTGGAGTAGTAAAGTCCCATGTTATTAGCACATTCTTATCCATAAGACTGTTTCTGTTTATGATTAATTGTTTTATGTATTTGGGTATTTCCAAATTTGGTGCGTAGACATTTATAATTGTTAGCTTTTCCTGATGGATAGACCCTGTAATTATTATATAATGCCCTTCTTCATCCCTTGTTACTGCCTTTAAAGTCCAGTTTGTGTGGTATAAGTATGGCTAATCTGGCTTTCTTTTGACTTCCAGTAGCATGATAGATATTTCTCCATCCCCTTACCTTCAATCTGAAGGTGTCCTCATGTCTAAAATGAGTCTCTTGTAGACAGCAAATAGATGAATTTTTTTTTTTTTAACCCATTCGATACCCTATGTCTTTTGACTGGAGCATTTACATTCATTGTTATTATTGAAAGATATGGGTTTAGAGTCATTGTGTTTTCTTTAGGATTCCTGATAAGATGTAGTGTCTACATCCTACTACACTGTAGGATGTAGTGTCTCTGGTACCTTGTGTTCCTTGCAACATTTCCCCCATAGAGTCTCCCTTAGGATTTTTTGTAGGGTTGGTTTAGTGGTGATGAATTCCTTCAATTTTTGTTTCTTTGGGAAAACCTTTATCTCTCCTTCTATTCTGAATGACAGGCTTGCTGGATAGAGGATTCTTGGATGTATATTTTTTCTGTTCATCACATCGAAGATTTCCTGCCATTCCTTTCTGGCCTGCCAAGAAGATATGTCTACAACCACTCTGATAGGTCTACGTTTGTAAGTTAGGGCCCTTTTGTCCCTAGCTGCTTTCAGAATTCTCTCTTTGTCCTTTTATTTTCCCAGTTTCATTATGATATGTTGTGCAGAAGATTGATTCAAGTTACATCTGAGGGGAGTTTTCTGTGCCTCTTGGATTTCAATATCTGTTTCCTTCCCCAGATTAGGGAAGTTCTCTGCTATAATTTGTTCAAGTACCCCTTCAGTGCCTTTCTCTCTCTCTTCCTCTTCTGGAATTCCTATGATACGGATATTGTTCCTTTTGATTATATCACTCACTTCTTGAATTCTCCTTTCATGTTCCTGAATCAGTTTATCTCTTTTTCTTGGCTTCCTCTTTTTCTATAATTGTGTCTTCTAATTCACCTATTCTCCTCTCTGCCTCTTCAGTCCTTGCATTGGATGCCTCCATTTTATTATGCACCTTATGTATAGCATTTTTTAATTCATTACAACTATTTGTAAGGTCCATAGTCTTTGTAGCAATAGTTTCTCTGATGTTTTCCATGCCTTTTTCAAGCCCAGTGATTAATTTTATGACTGTTGTTCTAAATTCTTGTTCAGTTATGTTGCTTATATCTATTTTGAGGAGTTCTTTAGCTGTCACTTCTTTCTGGAATTTCTTTAGGGGTGAGTTCTTCTGTTTCGTCATTTTGGCTAGCTTTCTTTGTCTTGTCAATTTTAAAAGCTTGTTATGTGTTCTGCACCTGCAAGTACTGCTGTATTAAAGAAGGCTCATTGACTGTCCAGGGGCTGTCCATTCAGGAAGTGTTCTTTTAATGGTGTCTCTTGGTCTCGTTGAGACTTTGGTTATTTTATTTCCCTACTCGTAGTTGTATTTGGGACTCTCCACCGTATGTACTTTGGCTTGTTTCTTGAGGTAGCCCTGAAAAGGAAAACAGACAGACAAACATACAGGGAACAAAAAGGCACACAAACGCACAATCAAATCCCACAAACAAGCAAACCATAAGGGAAAAAGAAAAAGAAAAATACCAAAAGACAAAGGACAGTCTTAAAGCATAAAACCAGAATTCCCAGCTACAAATAAAAAACAGGGTGTATGCAGTGCTGATGGAAGAGCATATACAAAGAGAAATGACAGGGGTCGGGGGAAAGCAAAATTGGACAATGACCAGGTATAGAGATTAAGAGGCTTAATTCAGAGAGAGAAAGAGGAGAATCTGATAGGAGGTAAGGAGAAAGAAACAAAGATAATTTTACCCAAAGAAACTATATAGTCTGATTAATCCAGAGAGAAAGAGATAGGAAGGTAACAGTGGAGGTGTAGAATATGCATCTAGAGATTGGATTAAATGTGACTGTTAAGGAAACCAATAACCGGAGAGTTCCCAGTCCAGCAGAGTGGAGAGATATGAATGAGACAAGGGAAAATATATCTGAATAGAAAGAATTGATCTAGATTTAATCATGGCAGTACATCCATGTTGGTCTTGCCCCGGCTCCAGTAAGACAAACAAACAAACAAACAAAAAGCCTCTCTCTACTGTGGATGGGTGTGGTTTGCTGTAGGCAGGTCTCACCACCGTGGTCCAATGGGCATCCCCCTGAGGTTGTGCCTTAGTGGTTGTGGGGAGAAAAATGACAGCGCTCCTGTTCCTTCTCGAACCAAGCATTGCAAATCACTCTTTTGGGTCCAATCAGTCTGTGCCGGGGCATAGCCAAAGTGTGCCATGTTCTGTGTCCCAAGCCCTGCCTTCTTTCCAGATCTTGGTCCCAGAGCTTTATTGATACTGCCTGAAAATGTAATCCCACAGGCTGGGCCGCTTCCCAGCCAGGAATAGAGTCTGGAGAGCAGTGGAGCAGTTTCTCCTGGCTCTGCCTGGGTTGGGCCACCCAGCTCAAAGACCGCACCACAGCTAGAAATAGGATCCCTCTCTGAACACCCTGCCATTAGGGATGGGATGTTAGGATCCCTCTCCATCCGGGGCCAAGATTTTTCTCTTCTCCAGGGACAGTTCTATGAGTGGTTTCAACCACTCTTTCTCTTCCTCTTCTCTCCGCAGCTCTTCTCAAAGGGGGCTCCCTCCCCTCTGTGTTTCTGGGTCCTAGCCCGTTTTTATCTTCCCCAGTTCTCAATCATGCATCTATGACGCTGTCTTCTTATTGGACTCTCTCTCTTTTCCTCCCAGACTCCTGAAGTTCAGTGTCCTATGGCTTCAGGCCTTCTCTGTTTGAGAGATGCGGGCAAGCGAAATGTACGGAGCTCCCTACTTCTCCGCCATCTTGCGTCTTCCCAGGAACATTATTAGATGCCACAGTCACACACATCCTCCCTTACTACCACTGCCCCCAGAGGATCCCCATTCCCATCCTCACTGCCACCACTAGTTTTTGTACGTATCTGGCATGCACACTAATGTTCTGTTTTCTAAGCAGAAATTAATTACAGAGTAAATCTAATATAAAATGTATTCCATACTGTAGAATTATTTCTGGATTACTCACTGTTTTAACTGGGTTAATATGTTGTTTTAATCTATCTAATCAGGAGTTGACCGCAATTGGTTTCATTTTTATTACATTCAATATAAACTACTGTATAGTTAGTCATAGAAATTGTAATATTATACTTTGAGAAAGTAAAATCAGGTCTTTTTCATTTGGGACATTATTTATTTTTCACTCATATTTTCTGAGTTAAATTTTGAAGGTGCTAACTGGTTTTTTTTTACAGATTTGATAAGGAATAATATGTTATCTGAGGATTTGGTAATTCATAGTCTGATATTGTAATAGTCAAGTAGCTCAGAAGTTTTCAGCTAGACATATCCTTAATTTTATTTTTGTTTTTCATTATTGTTTAATACTTGGCAAAGTTTGCAAAGAAGCATACTGAGAAGGCTGGTAGTTCACCACATGTCTAGATTTGATTGATTGTGTCTGTGAGCTCCCAATAAATAGATAGATAATACAGTTTCCGTTTACTGAATGTTTTATTTTAGTTTTAATGTTTATTTATTTTTAAGTAATGTCTACACCCAATGTGGGGCTCAAACTTATAACCCCAAGATCAGGAGTGGCGTGATCTTCTGACTGAATCAGCCAGGCACCCCTTCACTCAATTTTTTTTAATGCTAATGCTATAGCCACATTGAATGTGAAATAATGTAGAACAGTCGATGTCATTATTGGTAAAGAAGTCTGAACACTTGAATAATGCTCTCATTTAGTTCTTTAGCTATGATTAGTTCTTATACATCAGAATTCTGTTCTGGCACTTTTGTACTTTAAGAATCAAGAGACAAGAAAAAAATTGGAAACTAAAGTACTAGACTTGTATAAAGTATCACATACTTGGTTTTTCTTTTTAATGTTTTATTTATTTCTAGGAGAGAGAGAGAGACAGCGTGAACAGGGGAGGGTCAGAGAGAGAGGGAGTCACAGACTGAAACAGGCTCCAGGCTCTGAACTGGCAGTCAGCACAGAGCCCGACGCGGGGCCCGAACCCACGAACCACGAGATCATGACCTAAGCGAAAGTCAGACGCTTAACCGACTAAGCCACCCAGGCGCCCAACACATACTTGGTTTTAATTAAAAGTTCCATCATACGAAAATCTCCTAAGGGAATTATGATATAGGTTACCACAGGTGTATTTTTATTTGGCTATAGAACATTGATAGTAAATTTGCCACCATAAAACTAGTAGAATAGGATGCCTGCTAGTTCACTGCCTGCAGTTGGCATTTATAGTTTAATGCTCAAGAATGGCATAGTGTGACAATCTACACTGCTGAATCAGAAATGTGCTTTGCTCTACTCAATTTGTTTTTTAGATCTGTCATTTAAATTCTTTCCTTCCTAGGTGCCAGATGTGTCCTTAAGGAAGGTAAGGTACAGAGGTGCCTGAGTGGCTCAGTCAGTTAAGGTTTGGCTCTTGGTTTTAGTTCCAGTCACAATCTCAGTGTTTGTGGGGCGCCTGGGTGGCTCAGTCAATTAAGCGTCCGACTTTGGCTCAGCTCATGATCTCATGGTTCATGGGTTCAAGCCCTGCATTGGGCTCTGTGCTGACAGCTAGCTCAGAGCCTGGAGCCTGTTTCATATTCTATGTCTCCCTCTCTCTCTGACCCTCCCCTGCTCATGCTGTCTCTCTCAGAAATAAGTAAAAACCTTAAAAAAAATCAAAACAAAAAAAACAATCTCACTGTGAGTTTAACTCCCACATTAGGCTATGTGCTGTCAGTGAGGAGCCTGCTTGGGATTCTCTGTCTCCCTCTTTCTCTGTCCCTTCCTTGCTCATGGTCGCTTTCTCTCAAAAATAAACACTTTTTTAAAATGTAAGATACATAAAACGGATGGGGTAAAGTAATAAGGAGGAAAAATTAGCATTTCTATCATGGAATGAAAACTACTGTTGGTATACCTACCATACTATATGTGGATGTTTGTTTGTGTCACTGTATACTTGATAAATTTAATATTTTTATTTTATTTTGAATTTCATAATTGGTTCTAAGTTATTTCATATTTACTACCAAATAGATGTAACACAAACTTGTTAACTTATTATTCTCTTCTTATAGTTTTCAGCATATGATTTCATCCCATCTCCAAAATTAAAACCCTCTCAAGGAATGCCAGTCAACGATGATTTATGTTTTAGCAGAAAAAGAGTATCAAGAAATTTATTTCAGAATAATCGGGATTATAACCCAGATTGTCTTCCTGTATGTGCTGCTGGTAAGTAAAAGGTACAGGTAATGGACATGTTGAAAAGAAGTTAAAGGTTTCTCTAAACTTTATTATTCATTCAAAGAATTTATAATCTAGTAGACAATTCAGTCAGTAAGTATTTGTTATAGATCTGATAAGAATGGGCACTTTGACATAATTGTATGTGTGTATATACTGCATATATATGTATATAATATATATATTTATAATGTATAATTATATATTACATAATATATAATTCCATTATATTTTTATACAAAAATGTTGCAATGATTATGTAGTTTAATATTTATTTAATAGAGAAAAAGAAATACAAGAATGTATCCAGTTATGCTCACACCATATTACTTTGGATTTTTATATTTTCATGCTTTCTGTGCCCTTGAGAGCTCTTATCTTGTTGCACACATTTAAAATAACTAGAAAATAAGACAACATTTAACCTGATGCTAGATTGAGTGATATGAATTTTAAGTACTATTTAGGGGTTTAAGAAAGGAAAAGGTGATAGATGTTGAAGTGATTTGGGAAAGCTACAGGAAAAGTTGGACTTGAGCTTGACCTTAAAGAATGGAACGGTTTGTGATTGATTGGCACTGAGGCAAGAGGGACTGTTGATAGGGAGAAAGGGAGGTAGGGAGAAAGAGGTAGGGAGAAAGAACAATCAAAGCATGGAGATAAGAATTAACTTAGATGTCTGGTACATAAAGGATAAAGGGGCTTAAAATCATAGAGAATTTTAAAAATCATAAAAGTTCAGAACTGTAAGGGATAACCTTATCTAGCCAAGGGAGAGGGAAAGAGACCTTCGAAATAAGCTTGGAAACCTGTGTGAATTCTGTGTTAGATGTTAGGAAAGAAAGTACAAGAATTCTGCAGAACAACTTTTTGTGTGATACATACTACAAATACTGGAAAGAAGAAAAGCCAGCACAAGAAACAACAGATGTTGGCGAGGATAGGGAGAAAGGGAAACACTCTTATACTCTTGGTAGAAATGCAAACTGGTACACCTGCTTTGGAAAACAATATGGAGGTTCCTTAAAAAGTTAAAAATAGAACTATGCTATGATCCAGCAATTGCACTATTAGGTATTTCCCCAGAGAATACAAAAACACTGATTTGAAGGGATACGTGCACCCCAATGTTTATAGCAGCATTATCGACGATAGCCAAATTATGGAAAAAGCCCAAATGTCCATCAACTGATGAATGGATAAAGAAGATGTGGTATATCCAATGGAATATCACTCAACCATCAAAAGATGAAATCTTGCCATTTGCAATGACGTGGATGGAGCTGGTTTGTATTATGCTAAGCAAATTAAGTCAGAGAAAGACAAATACCATTATTTCATTCATATGTATAAGACTTAAGAAATGAAACAGAAGAACATGGGGGAAAAATAGAGAGGCAAACCAGGAAACAGACTTTTAACTATATAGAGCAAATTGAAGGTTACCAGTGGAGAGGGGCTTTGGGGGGATGTGAATTAAGGAGGGCACTTGTTGGGATGAACTCTGGCTATTGTATGTTCGTGATGAATCACTACATCCTACTTCTGAAATTAATATTACATTGCATGTTAACTAACTGGAATTTAAATAAAAACTTGAGGGGAGGGGAGAAAGGAAAGCCAGGTCTCGAGAAACATTCCATGTTGAGAGGAGGGAGCATGTAGGAAGAAACTTTTTGTGTGTATTTTTCAATATACCTTTCTTTGTACTTTTCCAGTCTCTTCTCTATTCTTTAACCCCTAATACCAATCAGAGAAGCCAACAGCAAAAACTATCCCTTTCTTCCCTTCCTAGCTTACTGTACATTTATTCCTGTATTTATTCCCACACAAATGAAATCAGTATTTTTGAAATTAGATGTATTTGTGAAGTAAAGTTAACATTTACTTTTATGTTTTTCTCTTCCTTCCTTCCAAAGGCAGTACTGGGACTCATCAGACAAATGTTTCTGGGAAATGTGGACAATTTGGATTTTCACAGCTATGTGGGAAAACTGGCAGTGTGGACTCTGACTTACAGTACCTGGGGACAACTACTAGTCATCAAGATAAAGGTTTAAATTCCAACTTTATTTGGATATAAATGATTTATAAACATTAAATGAGGTTTTCAAATCTAGCTTATATATTATTTAGTGTAATTCATTGCAGAAAAGAAAACCATGTTATATTTTTAATAATAATCTTAATAATATTTTTTTCTAGCTGTAACCCTAAAATATTAGTTTTAATAATCTTGACTTATAGATGATTGATGAAAATTAGAGAATTTAGAAACTCATGGTGGAGATGAGCATTTTAATACCAAATAATAAAAATATTATTCATTAAGAAGTACTGTGTTTAGCAGAAGACCATTATTTTCCATAGCAGTTTTAACGTTTAAGTATCCTGTATTTTTAACTTTATCACAAGTAGAAGGAGGAAAATCGTATAAATCTGTTAGTAGATGCTGTTAAATTTCAACATCTGTGCATGATTACAAACTTAAACTACAAATAACTTTCTCAATTTGATTAATAATGTCTGTCAATGCTTGTAGCAACTATATTTAGGAGTAAATATTAAAATTAGACAAAAATGCTCACTGTTACCACTGCTATTGAACATTTAATTACTAATCCGTATAGTATTTATTGAGAAGCAGGCACTGTTCTAGAATCTAAAAATATAGTAGAAGAGGAAATAATAAAAGAATAATAAGAATGGAATTGACTACTATGAAGAAAAATAAGGCAGGGTAAGAAGACAGCATGTGATGCAGAAAGTTTTTGTGACGTGAAAATGTTTCAGCAGAAAACTGAATGCAGTAAAGGAATGAGTTACATGGATATCTGGAGAAAAGCATTCCTGGAAGAGAGAACAATCGAATCATAAATGCTCTGGAGGCACCTGAGTGACTCATTCTTGGTTTCGGTTTAGGCCATGATCTCATGGTTTTTGAGTTGAAGCCCCTTATTGGGCTCTGCGCTGACCTCAGAGAACCTGCTTAGGATTCTTCTCTCCCCCTCTCTCTCTGCCCCTCCCCTGCTCATGCTGTCTCTCTTTCTGTCTCTCTCTCTCCCAAATAAGTTAAAAAAAAAAAAAAGTACAAATTCTCTGAAGTAGGACCATATTTGGCTTTTTGGAGAAATATCCAGGTCAGTGAAATGAGTGAAGGGCAGAGTAATTTTAGGCGATAACATGGGGCTTTGCTGGACACAGTAAGAATTTGGGATTTTATTCTGAATGGGATAGGTCACAATAGTATTTTTGGGGGGGGAGAAAAAAAGGCATGGTTTGACTATCTTTTAAAAGGATCAGAGGATACCCGGGTGGCTCAGTTGGTTGGGTGTCTGACTTCGGCTCAGGTCATGATCTCCTAGTTCGTGAGTTCAAGCCCCACATCAGGCTCTAAGCTGACATAGCTTCAGATTCTGTGTCTCCCTCTCTCTCTCTCTGCCCCTCCCCCACTCACACTCTGTAACTCTCTCTCTAAAAAATAAATTAACATTAAAAAACTTTAAAAAATAAAAATAAAAGGATCAGGGCTACTACATAGAGATTAGGTTTGGTAACAATAGGGGTAAGGTGCAAAGCAAACCAGTTGGGATATGGAGATTGTAAAGGTGAAAGATGAGATGACTTGTATTAAAACGGAAGCAGTGAAAATGATGAGAAGCAATTAGATTCTGATATACAAGGTGGCCATGAAGTTTGGAAACAGGTAATTTTATTTTATAATGTAAGCTAATGTAATATGAATAAGCCATTTATTTTGCATTCACCAAACTTTTCAGATTCATTGTTCATTGTGTGTTGCTAATATAGAGCCAAGAAGATTTACTAATGGATTAGATGTGAAGTTTTTGAGAAGAGAGAAGTCAAGGATGAGTCCAATGTTGTTGACCTAAACAACTTAGAGAATAGAGCTGCCATTTACCAAGAAAAGGAAGATTAGGAAAAGAGTAGATTTGACTGAGAAATCAAGAGTTTTGTTTTGAACATGTTAAGTTTGGAACATCTGTCTCTCTAAAGAAGATGTTGAGTGGCCTTTTGATATTAAGTCTGGATACAAAGGAAAATCCGTGCTAAAAATTTGGGAGTCATTGTACTTCCTGTCTAGGAAAAGTCTAGCTCAAAATTAAAACTATAAAATTTGTAAAGATAAAATAAAATAAAATTTGTAGAGGAATAAAGAAAAATTGTCATTACTCTCCAATAAAATGTGGTACAATGTGGTAACTAAAGAACAATGGGAAGCCACAGTGCCTGGGTCTTTATTCCAGCTTTATGATTTACTAGTGTGTGATTTTTAGCAATTTACTTATCCCTTTCTACATTTTTCTTTTAATCTATAAGATTAGTAACTATCCCCACAGGGTGTCGTGAGGATTAAATTAGTTAATGTACATGAAAAATTTAGAATACCACTTGACACATAGTAAAGTGCTCAGTAAGCATTAGCTCTGAGTTGTTATCATTATCAGAGTTGCCATCATTATCATTATTTAGATTCCTAGTTTCTTTAGACAATCTAAAAGGATACACAGAAAACTGTTAAAATATTAGACAACTTAGCAAGGTTGCCAGATATAAAGTCAGAATATAAAGGGCAGTAAAGTTCCTAGATACAAGCAGCTTTCAGAAAATATAATTTTTAAGAAAGAAATTAACAATATCAACAAAACCTGTAACTATATGGAAGTCTAACAAGATTTGCATACTTTTTATTATGAAAGCTAACATAAATTACTGAGAGACATAAAAGAAGACCTAAATAAATTAAAGGACAGCCCACATTTTTAAATAGGGAGCCTGAATATCAGGAAAATGACAGTTATTCTTAGATTGATCTGTAAACTCAGTTTTATTCCAATCAAAAACTTGACCAGAACCTGACAGGCTGATTCTGAAATACATAGAAAAAATGGAGGGGCAAGAACGGCCAAGATAATTCTAAGGAAGTTAAAAAAAATGGCACATCCATCATATTGGATAGCATTATGATAAATAAAACATTGTAATACTAGTGCAGGGATAGACAAAATAGACTGAACCAATAAGAAGCACGTAAGTGTGTGTGTATACATATATATGTATAGATATGCACGTGCGCGCACACACACAGGAGCTTTATAGATGAAAGGAAAAGAAAGGACAGTTTAAAACATGGCACTGGGCCCACCTGGGTGGCTCGGTTGGTTGAAAGGCCAATTTTGGTTTAGGTCATGATCTCACAGTTCCTGGGTTCAAGCCCTGCATCGGGCTCTCTGCTGTCAGTGCGGAGCCAGCTTTGGATGCTCGGTCTCCTTCTCTCTCTGCCCTTCCCCATTCTTTCTCTTGTTTTCTCTCAAAAATAAACATTAAGACAAACCCTGGGAAAATTGCACTATCTATATAGAAGAAAGTTAAATTAGATCTTTACCTCATACAAAAAAGTAAAATAAATGTCAGATGGGATAAAAATTTAAACGTGAAAAGCAAAAAAAAAAAAAAAATTAAAATCTTAGGTGTGTGTACATAAATAACATATTTTCTTTTGTTTTATTACAGCGTATGGTAGCCTAAATTTTGCCCCTAAGACACAGCAGACATTTGGTAGCCAAACAGAACGTACTTCATCATACTCTGGTCTAAATCCAAGTCCAGGAGGCTTCATCCTTCCATCCTATCCTCTCTCATCACCTCGAACTAGTCCAAAGCACACATCTCTTACTGTTTCTCCAAAGAAGTCTCAGGATAATTCCATTAATTTCTCTAATTCCTGGCCTCTTAAAAGCTTTGAAGGACTACCAAAGCCAAGTCCACAGAAAAAGCTTGTCAACCAAAAGTCATCTGACCCTCCAGGTAGAAATGATGGTAAAAATTAATACTTTGTTCAATTTTTTTTGTGTTTTTGAATTATTACTTTGATCTTTAAAAGCTGGTAAACTGTATTTATGTTAAATAGAACAAACCTGTAATATAAAATTGAATTGAGGGGCACCTGGGTGACTCAGATGCCTAAGCATCCAACTCTTGATCTTAGGTCAGGTCATGATCTCGAAGTTTGTGGGCTCAAGTCCCATGTCAGGCTGTGCTGCTGACATCGTGGAGCCTACTTGGGATTCTCTCACTCCCTCTCTCTCTGCCCCTCCCCCATGAATGCATGTGTGCTCTCTCTCCCTCTCCTCTCTCTCAAAATAAATATTTTAAAAAAATAAAATTCAATTGACATTGTCATTTCTTTTCTTAATTTTCTACTTCAAAATCCTTTTTCAAAACTAGGCAACTAATAATCGTTTGTAATGAGCATGAACAGCCTAAGAGCCTAGTAACAAATTTTAGCTTTAGAAATAAAAAAATGTCTTTCATATAATTACTATAATTAATGTTTAGTATCCATTTATTCTAAATTTTTTGAATGCTTAGTATATGTTGAAATTATTTTAAGTTTTCTAGTATTTGCTATAAACTAATATATTCTTAACAATAGCCCTCTCCAAAATACTGAAATTAGCATATAAATTTATTCAAGACAGATCCAGTTTCAAAATAAGTCTATTAAAGGCAACACCTATATCCCACATACTGTCTTATCCCCAGTCTCTGCAGTAAGATGTTTCTGTTCATAACCGATTGGGGTGCCTGGCTGACTCAGTCAGTAGAGCATGTGACTTGATCTTGAGGTTATTAAGTTTGAGCCCCACATTGGGTATAGAGATTACTTAAAAATAAAATCTTGCAAACAAGCAAAAGATGTTCCATGTTTAAACTACCCCACAACACTGATGTTCCAGTTTATAACATGACCATAAGGTCAATTTATTGCATGGTCAGTTTTATCACTTATTCTTAGCACTGAACCTTCATTTTCTCCATTAATTTCTTTCTATGTTTGTCTTTCCTATAAGATCAAATACTATATTGAAAGCTGAAAATTTATTCCGTTCTCCCAGTGCCTAGCATTAATGCTTTGCATATAGTAGTTATTTGAATGTTGCTTATGTTATTAAATAAAGATAGGAAAATAGCCCCTGTGGCTTACTTTCAGACTTTACCATACAAATATCAGTTATGATAATGTGTGTGAAGACAGAAATTTAACTTGGTATATAGTATTTTTATTTATGAAAATATTTCTGGTGACTCAGTTTTGTTACGTTTGTTAGGGAATACTTTGATCTGATACTTGGATCTCATTTTAAATAGTAATCTTTACTACTAATAAAAGGCAGTACTTTTTTTATTTAAAAACACTATATTACAAACACGTGATTATAACTCCGACTTCTCTGAAATTAAAAAAAATAGTAAAATATATTTCTTTTCATGCAGGAGAAAATTCTCAAGAAAAACTATCTCCAGTTCAACTTACACCTGCCTTAGTGAGATCGCCATCTTCCCGACGAGGCCTAAATGGGACCAAACCTGTCCCTCCCATACCAAGGGGAATCAGCCTTTTGCCTGATAAAGCTGACTTAAGCACAGTGGGACCCAAAAAGAAAGAGCCTGATGATATTTGGAAGAGTGAAAAAGATAGTCTTACCATCAATCTTTCAGAATTAGATATCAGAGACAAAGATTTGGATCAAGAAGAGGTTAGAGCCAAATATCACTTTTAATAGTTTTAAAATGCTTATAATTTTCTATAATATAGTAGCTGTCATTTAAGGAAAAATTAAGTACTTTTTAATTCCATAACATGTTTTATTTTTATAAAAATATTTCAGGATCCTTATAGAAAATGTAAAAACTATTGTGAAATATTAGGAAGAAAATCCATCATACCAAATCCCACTACCCAAAATGATTTGCCATTAACACTCTAATGTGCTTCCTCTCATTAGTTCTTCTATGCATATTTTATTTCTATTTAAATTAGAAGTATGAGTAATATAGCAATATACCCATGCACTAATCCCTCCCTAATGAACAATTTTCATATTTGTTTTCTATTTTTTAAATAAAGAAATATAACATAGTTCCTTCCCCAATCCAGTTCCTCTCCTCCCTTCACCAGAGGCAACTATTATCAACATTAATTTGTGTTTTATGTATTTTTGTACTCTTGATATATTAATATTTTGATATTTATGATATAATTACAGTTGATTTTGGCTTATTCCTAGTCTTTTTGCTATTGCAAACAAGGCTGCATTGAACATTTCTGAGTATGTCTGTCGTGCATATGTACAATTTTATCATTATGAAACTGAAATCATATACTCATCTTTGAGTGTATACTATATTTTTATACTGTAAAAATCCATTGCCAATATGACAACTCTGTACATATTAATTATGTCAGAGAAGGAATGTTGTTGCTATATTACTTTGAATTCAGAGCACTCTTTCCATAGATGCTTCCTTTTTATCATATCAGTCTGCCTGATGTCAGATTTTAAAAAAAGTGTTTTACATTAAATATATAAACTGAAACATTCAGTGATGATATTTTGTGGTCTTTTTTTTGCCAATACTTAAGATGCAAGCATCATATACTGGTAATTTGCTCAATAAAGTTAATATTAATACATATTCATTTTTAAAGCATTTCTTTAATATTAGGCATGCATACCAAAATTGGTTCTTAATGAATTTATTCTTCCAACTTCTAACTGCTTGTAAAATCTCCCCTTCTCCCTCCCCCCCTAGTTGTATTTCACTGTTACTGGGAAGAGAATTCATTTGAAGGGAAGAAAGTTATTATAGAAGAGGCATTTTCCTACATAAATCCTAAATTTCATCTTATGCTGCATATTTTTGCATTGTTTTTATGAAAACTTAAAAATAACCCTTTTTCTTTTAGCAAATAATTGAAAGAGTAATTTCTTTTATATAATTATTGATAAATATGGAGGATAGTTCTGTTTTTAAACAGTACCTTTAGCCTTCCAAGGATTTACTAGGGAAGTGGCCGTATAGTTGTATCAACTGTTATAATTGCTATAAGCAAAATGTAAGTAAAACCCAGTTTATGTATGTTTTTGTGTTTATTGATGCATTCAAGGTTCTGTTTCCAAATTGCATATATTAGTTTGTAATGACAGTTTCTACTCTACATTTCTAGAAATACTTGGCTTCAGAAGTCACATACAATGATCTGTTATTCTATGAACCCTAACACTGGCAAGCTTGATGTAAACTTCAAATTTTAGAAAACTGATTACTTTTCACAGAATTTTGAAATGGCCACATCCACATAGTAATAACCTAAGATTAGCTAGACCTCTATGACATCAACTCTGATGTCCACCATCTGATTCAATGATTCATTTACCAACTAACTTATATTAGTCGTGCTCAGTGATAGAAATACCATGGTGAATAATAGCTTGAGCTCCTTCCTCTTAAGGGGTTTACGGTCTTGTAATTGGTTGTGATAAAATATGTATTTTTACTATGTACAAATATGTTAATATCCATCTTGTTAGTACCAGACTGGAGAGTAGCTAGCAAGGTATGGTGAATAGAATATAAATTCTAAGGATAAAGTTTACTCATATAAATGTATTGTAAAGTTAATTATTTCTGTTTTTTTTTCTTAGATGCAGAGCTCTCTTAGGTCCCTCCGTAATAGTGCAGCCAAGAAAAGGGCAAAACTGAGTGGCAGTACTTCTGATCTTGAAAGCCCTGATTCTGCAATTAAGCTTGACTTGACTGTGGACTCACCATCTCGATCTTCCTCTCCAAACATCAGCTCTTACAGTGAAAGTGGAGTTTACAGCCAAGAATCACTGACTTCTTCTCTGTCTACAACTCCTCAGGGGAAGAGAATAATGTATTTTATTTTTTTGACCTGTTAAATGAATGCTAATGTTTAATTCGTAGTCTGATCCCTAATATCGTATTTGGGGGAAAAAAGCTTTAAAACTATTTATTTTCTAGGTTTTAAAATGTTTAAGTCCATTTAAAAGAAAAGTTTACAGATATTACCTTGCTTGGCGTTGGTTTGGTATGGGTGGAGAGAACACAGCCCCAGCTGTAACCGAGAGCACCTATATTAATATAAACCCTTTTTCTCCAAACCCTACTTGTTCTTCTGCCTATCTAACATTTATCCTAATATTCCTTGTTCTTTAGCTCCTTTCTGAATCATTGACCCTTTTTCAGTGGACCTATAGCTGATGTTACTGCTTTCATTTAAAACTGAGCACCAATTTCCTCTAATTTGTAGATAAACTCCACCCCGCTCTTATCGCATTCTTTCTTGTTTTTATTATTCCATTTTCTTGTGGAAGCTGAGGATTCCATTCTATAGCTTTTGCAGCCTTCTCAGGAGTCTCCTTGTAGCGGCTGTAGAATTAGAGTCCTAGCCACCCCACACCAACAGAGAATTATTTTCTGGTATAGCAATTCAACAGAATTTTTCAGATTACCTCAGTAACCCCTGAGCCTTAACTAAATAGTGATCCCACCTTGGTTTCTGGGAGTTTCTGTGACTTGATTCTAGAATTTTGGGGAATTTCTTCCCTCTTTATTTTAGACAAAAACCTGAAAGTAGAATTGCTAGGTCATAGGGTAGATGTACATTTAACTTTTTACATAACTGCCAGTTTTCCAAGATGCTTGTACGGTTTTACACTCCCACTAGCAAAGTCTGAGAGTTACAAGTGTTTCACATCCTTTTTTATATTTGTTGTTGTCAGTCTTTTAAAATTTATTTTTCTTTGATTTTATCCCTGAACCATGTTTATACACAGCTATCACTGTGATTATTTAAAATTTAAATTATTTTCACTTAAATGAACTGGAGTCTCTAACAATGTATGTGACTATAGACTGCATAATCAAAGGAGAGATGGTGTTCTGTTAACTTTAATGGAAAAGGATGTTTCATTTCAGCAGTCCATAGAATTAAATTTTTGTGTCCTGCTGTGAGAAGTTTATTTTATCCCATGATTTCATTCTCTACAGCTTTAACTTAAGTAGCTGTTTATTTTACAGTTGTAAATTTTTTTTTACAGGAAATTATTTTGTTGTAATTACCTAGATAGAATAATGCAGTACATTTGCAAAATTAATTTGGAACGGCTACATGGGCTGGTGAGATAACTGTGGTTATATTTAGTTACCAGATGTTTGAAATAGATATTTATCTTTTAGACCTAAAGTCCTTCTCTTATCTTCCAGGAATGTGAGATTTTGTGTTAAATACTCCTACAGTTGCAAGGTCCTGTGAATAATTTGGAACCCAGTTGAGAAGAAAAGTTCATTTTGTACTTTAACATTCAAAATTCATTCTTCCCTATATTGTATCATGGAATTATTCTCTTCAGATATTGAACTCTGTAAGAAGGAGAGTTCAGTATACCCTCATATCTGGACGAAATTACCTTTATTGAATTTTGTATTTCCACATTAAGTTTAATAGCTTTAAAGCTATTATTTTTAACCAGCTTGCATCTTGCCTTAAGAATAATGTCAAAGATCCCAGGGTGGTGGGATTGAGCCCCGCATCATGCTCTAAGCTAGTATGGAGCCTACTTAAGATTCTCTCCGTCTCTGTCTCTGTCTCTGTCTCTCTGTCTCTCTCTCTCTCCCTCTCTCCCTCCCTCCCTCTCTCGGGGCGCCTGGGTGACTCAGTTGGGCATCTGACTTCGGCTCAGGTTATGATCTCACGGTTTGTGGGTTCAAGCCCCACATCAGGGTCTGTGCTGACAGCCAGCTCAGAGACTGGAGCCTGTTTTGGATTCTGTGTCTTCCTCTCTCTCTGACCTTCCCCTGCTCATGCTGTCTCTGTCTCTCTCAGAAATAAATATTTTAAAAATTAAAAAAAAAAGATTCTCTCTCTCTCCCTCTGCCACTCTCCTCTGCTCACATGCACTCTCTTTCTCTCTCTAAAAAAATAAATAAAAATTAAAAAGAAACATTAAAAAAAAAAGAATAATGTCAAAGAAAGCCACTTCTACCCTATGTGGGGCTTTCATCTTTAAGTGAGTTTGGTAGGAAAGACTCTTGAGAATCACTCTTCTAGAGACTGAATTTTCTTTTTCCTGGGTCTAATGCATGGTATAAATGTAAATTGACTAAAAAAATTGACTGTCATCTATTCTAAAGAAATTACTCTTTAAAAATGTTTGACATTGACTTTTCATTAGATCAGTTAACAAATTTGCCAATCCAACTACTAAGAATTGTACTCCTTTGTAAAATCTCTTATCATACCCATCACTGGCTTATTGGTATTATGATACTTAATTGATTTACAGCAGTTCCTTTACATTTAAATTTAATACTCTCCAGTTGCTTGTTTTGTAAAACATAGCCTATAGGTCTTTATAATGTTAGAAATGTATGCGGCGCCTGGGTGGCTCAGTCGGTTAAGCATCCGGCTTTGGCTCAGCGTATGATTTCATAGCTCGTGGGTTCAAGCCCTGCTTTGGGCTCTCTGCTGACAGCTCAGAGCCTGGAGCCTGCTCTTCATATTCTTTGTCTCCGTATCTCACTGCCCCTTCCCTCCTCACATTCTGTCTGTCTCTCTCTCTCTCTCAAAAATAAACATTAAAAAAAAAAGTATAACAAACAATAATCCAAGAAGGGGCATCTGGGTGGCTCAGTCAGTTAAGCATCTGACTCTTGGATGCAGCTCAAGTCATGATCTCACAGTTTCATGAGTTCGAGTCCCCCATCAGAAGAGCCTGTTTTGGATTCTCTCTCTCCCTCTCTCTTCCCTCTCCCCACTCATGCTGTCTCTTTCTCTCTCAAAATAAATAAATAAACTTTAAAAAAAAAAGAATCTAAGAAGAAAGTGGCATTTGCTAATAAACCCACTTGTTGCTAATCTCTTACTTGTAATGTAGTTAAGTCTCTTTTTTGGTATTATTATCTTTAAGGGTAGATAGTATATTAGATAATTAGGAATCATTTGCTTTAGTTTTGGAATGGACTTTCTTTGGATCAGTTTTTTTTTTTTTTTTTGACTCAACAAAAGATTCTATAGTACAAGTCAGAGAATCATCCCTGCCTTTGGCAATCCTCTCATAAATAATTAAGAATTGTCGATATGTTAAAAAGTTTGGAAGTTCAAAAAGTTAATGAGAAGGGCACTTAGGTGGCTCAGTTAAGCATCTGACTTCAGCTCAGGTCGTGATCTCACAGTCCATGAATTCGAGCCCCTTGTCTGCCTCTGCAGTGACAGCTCAGAGCCTCGAGCCTGCTTCAGATTCTGTGTCTCCCTCTATCTCTGCCCTCTCCTGTTCACAGTCTGTCTCTCTCTCAAAAATAAAATAAAAACGTAAAAAATTTTTTAAAAATTTTAAAGTGAACAAGGAATATCAATAAAGAAAATTCTTAGCTATAGTTTTTCTTACTTGCTCCTTCCTTATTGCAGTTTAGTGAGTTATGGGAAATATAGAGAATGTTTTATGTAAGAATGTTGAGTAGCTTTAGATCTTAAATAATTATTGAAATTACTTTGTTTCATTGTAGGTCAGATATATTTACAACATTTGGATCAAAACCTTGTCCTACAAGACTTTCTTCTGCAAAGAATAAAAACTCTGAGATAGCCGACCAAAGCCCCAGTGGAGGTATTTTTTAACTTTTATAAATATGATTTATAGAAAGTATGATTTTTAAATTATATAAAAAACGATTAATGCATTTCAATTTTTGAGGTTACCAATTAAAACTAATTGTCTTTTTAACTCCTTAAAGGGCCTTTTTTTTTCAAGAATAAATATTTTATTATTCTTGGGAGAAAAAATATTTAAATAATTGAACCCCTTTAATCCCATAGGTGTACCTATGCCTGGCTCTTCCACCCAGACGTTATGGTTTAATTGATATGAAATGTGACCCGCCTGTCAGAGTTTTGAAAGCCCTCAGGGTGATTCTAATATGCAGCATAGTTTGGAAGCCACTAGGTGTCACAAAAGACAATTTGTTTTAAAAAAACAACGCTTAACTAGTAGTTAACTTCATTTGTGTCTTGTTAAGAATTTTGTGAACTAACCTGTGATACTCTAGTGTATAGCATCACTTTTCAGAAAATACATTTAATAGTAATCATTTGGAAAAATATTTGGATTTTTTATCTATTTAGGATGGGAACATCATGTGATTCTTTTTATGATTGGTAAAACTGTATTGGGTTATGAATGAATTGTAACAAATTGGAATGTGATATTTATTTTCACATGATCTCAGTGTAAAAGTCCTAACAACTTTAAGTCTACTCTACCTTACCTTATAATTTCCTCCCTAAAAAGTTATGTATGTATCTAATTGTCTGCTAGGATTTTTAAATTTCTTGCTCCTAAATAGGTCTTAATATCATCTCCTCTTTTTAGTCTCCACTATGACTTTTACCCTGAGTCTTATTTCTTATCTACCTTGCCTCCTGAGATTTCTCTCTAGCTTCAGAGTCATTCTGTACAGTTCATTCCCCATAATATATTGCCCAGCCTAAATTTGTTTAGGGCATTCTTCTATCATCTGTCCCCTCCCTACCTTTCCAGCCTCATATTTCACTTCCTTCTTTATAATCTTGTACTCCAGTTAAATTAGACCACCTTTAGAACCATTTCTTCTCTTTTTGCAGTTACAAGTACTATTTCTTCTAAGTGAAATGTGGAATCCACACCACACCCCATTCAGCTGTGAAAACAGCTCAGTTGCTTTTTCTGGAAGCCGTCCCCATTCACAAACAAAATTAAGTATTACCTCTTTTGTGATGTCATTACATTTTGCACTGACATCTTAATAGTTGTATTGCCATTATTTTACTTTTTTGGACTCTCAGATTCTTAGATCCCCAGAAATTATTTACTTCTGATTCTCAACCAAGTGCCTTCATAATTGTGAATGTCTAATTCAACCATGCATGTCTGGTATGCCGTCTTCCACAAAGCTAGTGTTCCACAAAGTTAGTTAATCTAGTAGGTACAGGAAGACCATGAAAATGTGCTTTGGAGTCTGAAAGACCCCATCTGGAATCCCAGTTTGACCATATTCATGAGCTGGGCAAGCTATTTAACTGCTTTGAAACTCATTTCTCTCATCTGGTAATGTAAACTTTGAGAAAGGGTAGTGAACATTTAAATATATAAGATACATATATAAAGCACCTAATGGGGTGCCTGGGTGGCTCAGTCAGTTAAGCATCTGACTCTTGGTTTAGGCTTAGGTCATGATCTCACAGTTTGTGACTTTGAGCCCCACATCGAGCTCTGTACTAACAGTGCAGGGTCTGCTTGGGATTCTCTCTCTCCCTTTCTCTCAACCCCTCCTGGACTATCTCTTTCTCTCTCTCTCTCAAAATAAATAAATACACTTAAAAAAATAATAAAGCACCTAATGCATAGTAGACATTTGGTATTTGTTCCCTTAAAGGAGAAGACACAAAGAAATATAACACATAAACTTATTCTTTAATCTTTTTTTAAGGTTGATTATCATAGTTATTCATAACTTTACAAATATTTGTATAAGTTATTGGTGGGTTGTATCTAGTTTCTAAAAATGGAGCCCTTTTGGAAGCATATCTGTGGAGTTAGAAAGTATTTAGAAGAGGTACCTGGGTGGCTCAATTGGTTAAGTGTCCAACTCTTTTTTTTTTTTTTTTAATGTTTATCTCTGAGAAAGAACATGAGTGGGGGAGGGGCAGAGAGAGAGAGGGAGACAGAGAATCTCAAGCAGGCTCCAGGCTCTGAGCTGTCAACACAGAGCCCCATGTGGGGCTCGAACTCAAACTGTGAGATCATGACCTGAGCTGAAGCCGGACGCTTAACTGACTGAACCACCCAGGTGCCCCAAGGCATCTGGCTCTTGATTTCAAGTCAGGTCGTGATCTCACGATTTCTGAGATTTGAGGTTTGCACTAACAGTGCAGAGCCTGCTTGGAATTCTCTCTCTCTGCCCCTCCCCCGCTCACACTCTCTCTCAAACATTAAAAAGATTTTTTAATAAAAAAATAAATAAATAATTTAGAAAACCTAGATTTGAGTTTCCCTCTGACCCAGTAAGTCATTTAGTGGAATGAAAAAAGCCTTAAAACAGTACCTACTTCTGTATGTAATACTCAGTGTTTGCCAAAAGAGTCTAATATTTAGTATTTCTCAAATTTGCCTTGTCCTACGAACCATCAGGGCTGCTTGTAACACAAATTCTGGGACCCCACTTCACAACTAATGAATCAGCTTTCAGAGTTAGAAATCTGTATTTTTAAACAAATAAGTATTTCTGTGATCATGTTTTTAAATCTCTCCTGTTGAATTCACTGTGAGATAGTCTTGGTTAAATTTAATATGTTCTCAAAAAGTTGCTAATGGTTTAGGATTTTATAAACTTGAGTTTACATGTTTTGTTTTTGTGGGATAGGGTTTTGTTTTCAGTAATCAAATGTTTATGAGTTTATCAAGTTTACAAGTTTATTGTTTAAACGGTAAAGCATAAAAATGATAATGCTCAGAATAAAGACTACCTGAAAACAAAACCAAAAATATGTAAAAACTTTAAATCCAATTTGTCTTTACATCATAATTTCCAATAAATATTTCCACATAGAATCCACTATTACCTATTATAGCACCTTGTGCTAAATTTACTGAATGATGTTTTGGTAAACTTTTTTTCTATAGCATCAGATTAGTAATTCCTATTATTAACAAAAAGTATTAGCACCCAAAGCCAGTATCTTTACAAGGCTAACTTTTGAATTAAGTTTCAAAACTAAGAAGAGTATATGGGGTACCTGGGTGGCTCAGTCGTTTGAGCATCCGACTCTTGATTTCAGTCCTGATCCTGGGGTTCTAGGATCCAGCCCCTGCTTCCAGCTCAACTGAGCATGGAACCTGCTTAAGATTCTCTCTCTGTCTCTCTCTTTCTCTGTCCCCCCCACACTCCTCTCCACTGCTCGTGTGCTCTCTCTTTAAAAAATAAAAATAAAAAACTAAGAAGAGAAAGATATCCATGTTACTCCCAGAAGTTCTCTATCATTTAACACCAGATATTTTTTGACTCTCTGAAAACTAAATTAGTGCTTTTTACTCTTCAGTCTTCTGTAGCCCATTTGCTAACAGCTACGCCTTTCCCCACAATCCTGTTTTTATTAAAAAACCCACAACAATATTAATAACAAATTGTATTTTGTTATTCCTAATTAATGGTATTTGTAGGAGCTATATATATTAAAATGAATGGTGACTCAGATGTCTGTTATGTAGGATTTTCCATTAGTACGTATTTTGTAGTTTTAACAGCTTCAAAGTATTATTATAGGGTAATCTGTTTAAACATTAAAATGTAGATTAAAATTTTTGGTATTTGTTGAAAGGACACCCATGTTAGGGTTTTGATTTTATTTTTAATTAGGAATATAACATTATGCTAGGCATTATGCTAAGCCTTTAGCATATATTTTCTTCACTTAATCCTTAAAACCATCCTGGAAGAAGTAATACTATTATCCCCATTTTACAAATGAGATGAAGTGTCTTGCCCAGGTTCTGTCAGTGGTTTAAGTGGCAGTGCTATGATTTAAAGCCAGGAAGCATGATTCCAGATTCTGAGTTTAGTCACTGTGTAGTGTGTTGCTTCGCCAGCCAGACCAGTACTGACCCAGTACACAGAGTAGGAGAAAAGAGATAGAAAATGTCTCTCAGGATATAGCTTACAAATTCTAGATTAAAAAAAGCTTCTTTTTGCAAGAGAAGGAATAACAGAATAACAGAATCTTAACTGTAGAGAACAAACTGATGGTTGATGGAGGGAGCTGGGCAGGGATGGGCTGGTTGGGTGTTGGGTATAAAGGAGGGTGCTTGTCATGATGAGCTCTGGGTGTTGTATGTAAGTGATGAATCTCTAAATTCTACACCTGAAATCAATTTTACTGTATTGGTAACTGACTAGAATTGAAATAGAAAATATAAGCTTTGCGCAGTGGCAGTATTGTAGCCAATGAGGTTTATCTGAGGTGCAATTATTGCTAACTGAAATAGAAAATACAGATAAATTTTTCTCTTTTTGCTATAAAGTTTTAAATGTCACTTAAACACTAAATGTCATATTTTAAATATATATATATATTTTTCAAGCACTGAATTTTGTATTTCATTATAATTTTTAAATGGTTGTAATTTTAAAACATGTTTTATAAAATGTTTTAGATATAGATTATAATAAATGTTTTTTACTGCTAGTAAAAAGTATTACAAAATTTAAAATAAGATAAAAGCCTTTAAATTACTGTAATGTTATAATTTCTAATATTATGTTACTGACATTTTTAAAAGTCTAGGAGGCAAGATAGATTCAGAGAGGAGATATGTACCTGTCTATACTATTGCTTGAAACACAGGTAATATTTTTAATAAATGTTTTTATGCATTTTATTTTATAGAGATTACAACGTCTAATGTAAGCATAATTGGTCAACGTATGAACTATGGGTTTGGATGTGGTGATTTTGAAGATGATAGGTCCCATGACATTTCACCTAGTGCTTTCAAAATACAAAATAAGGAACACCCAAGACATAAACATACAAAAGGTTAGTAAATTTCACAAGTTAATTTTTAAGATTACATATCTTTAAATTCTAAATTAAATATCTCAGAATTCTCCCTAAGCATGCCAATAAATAAAAATTAACTGAGATTTCTAAGTTTTGAGATTTTTCTTTTTCCTCCTCTGATGTGTTATTGATTGAATAATTTTGCCAAATAGAAGAGCATACAGGTTCATGTATGGTTGATGAACTTGTCGGAGAAGCCAATGCTGGGAAGCGACCACCCAAGAGGTTAAAACTAGGGAATCTCTGCTGATCTCAACCCCCTCAGATCACACACATACACACACACATTTTTTACAAGACATTTTACCGCTAAAATGGGGGAGATAAATCATGTGAATAAATAAATCCCAGATGCCTACTTAGGTTGTAACCAGGGAATAAAACTGGAGAAACAGGAATATAGTTTCCTGTCATCAAATCTGGAAAGACTTCTTTGTCATCACTAACCATTGCTAAGAATTTACATTCTCTATTGTTTTTCTTTAAACTTAGTATAGCAAGTAGCTCCTCTGTGACTGCTCTCCATTTTTTTCAGAGACTTATTATAGCTCCATTTAAAAATTTCCCCTTAGGGTAAAGAGAAAGTGGGTTTTAAAAGTATAAATATTTAAATAGAATAATTAGAATTCACTGTATTTGTGTTTAATCTACTAGTAACTGTAAGGAGCTGTCATTTTTTTTTGCATGTAGCAACTAATTGTAATAAGATCAACTTTTGTTATTTCTGTTCATCTGAAATCATATGTATGTGCAGGCAGTCAGGCATTTTAGAACATGTATATTTTTTGTGGAAATAAATTGAGTAAAAGGAAGTTGCTTAGCAGCTTTTTCTTCTTATTTTTTTGGGAAATTTTTAAGTTTCATCCATGATGTACTTCAATATGTCTTCTTTGTGGATGGTTTCTTCTTGTTTTTATAAAAGAAAATGACAAGGGTTTTTTTTCATATTTACTTACATATTATATTTATCATGTAAATATAATCAGTACAAAAATACTTTTCTTCCTAAAAGAAACTCATACCCTAACATATATTTTTTTAAGTTTGTTTATTTTGAGAGAGAAAAAAAGAGAGAGGGAAGGAGAGGATCCGATGCAAGTTTGAACTCACAAAACCATGAGATCATGACCCCAGACTAAATCAAGAGTCACATGCTTAACTGACTGAGCTACCTGGTGCCCCCCAACATATAATTTTTTAATTTTTTTAAAAGTTACTTTGAAATAATTGCTGAATATGTTCATTTACTACTAGAGGCATCCTTTTTGGGCAGCAAAATAAAAAAAAATATCTCTTGGGGTGCCTGGGTGGCTCAGTCAGTTGAGCATCTGACTTCGGCTCAGGTCATGATCTCATGGTTTGTGAGTTCAAGCCCGATGTCTGGCTCTGTGCTGACAGCTCAGAGCCTGGAGCCTGCCTTGGATTCTCTGTGTGTCTTTCTCTCTCTGCCCCTCCCTCGCTTGTGTTCTTTTTTCTCAAAAATAACTAAATAAACTTTAAAAAGTCTTTAAGTATATCTATATCTTTTGAACAGCAGTTATTTCTATGCCAGAAAATTACTTTGCACTCGCACTTCCAAATCTAAACCAAATACCTGCCCCATCTGTTCATTCAACGAGAATAAACATGTTCAGAAACCAAACTTATGTTCCTTTCCAGACCTGCTCTTCTTCTTTTCTTCTTTTGTTATCATTTTATTAGTAGCATTACCATTTTCCAAGTTACGGGGATTTGTAACTTTACAGCCATCTTTGTCTTCTTCTCCTTACACTCCAAGTTCAGATAATGACTCATCCTACTAGTTCTTCTGTTTAATCTCAGCCTTTGTTACCTCTTCCCTGGATAATTACAGTAGCCTCCTGATAAGACATCTTGCGTTTTATTTCATCCCGTTTTTACTCCAGGCTGCAGACTCTTCCAGAATTATCTTTTGGAAGTATAGTTACTATCTTTTCCATACTCAAAACCTTGAGTGGTTCCCTATTTCCAACAGAATAAATTTCCTGTTCTGTAGCATAATTTTTATAGAAATTTTTTAATGTTTTATTTGTGTGTGAGAGAGAGAGAGAGAATGTGAGCAGGGGAGGGTCTGAGAGAGAGGGAGACACAGAATCAAGCAGGCTCCAGGCTCTGAGCTAGCTGTCAGCACAGAGTCAGATGTGGGGCTCGAACCCACAGACTGTGAGATCATGAACAGAGCTCAAGTCGGCCGCTTAACTGACTGAGCCACCCAGGCGCCCCTGTAGCATAATTTTTAAGTCTCTTAATAATCTTGCCTCAACTTCACTTTCTTGCATTATCTTACTCCTTTTTTCATTCCCCATGCCCTGGCATTCTTAATACTAGAAGTTTTCTGAGTTTTTGCATATGCATTGGCATAGATATCCATTTCCAATCTTGATGTGTTCAAATCATGTCTGCTTTTTGAATACTGGCTTAAAACCTATTTCTTTAGAAAGCTTTCTCTACTTTACTAGGCTGGAGTAGTATGAGTTATTTAAAAGGAAAGATACTGTCATCTTTATATTCCTGTTACGCTTTTCATGTAATGGTGTTCAATGTCACATGTCAAATGAATGGAATGATGATGAGCCAGCCCAAACTAATAGTGTAGCCTTGGGCACAGTCACTCAAATATTGCATCATCAGATAGTCAGGTTAAAGTAAATATTGAGTGCAGTGCTGAAGGGAATAAAAAGACGTCCAGAAGAAATATTGGCAATGAGTGGCTTATGTGAATGGATTCATTTTGCAGGAAACCTCAGATGGTTTTAGGATTAGCTTTCAGAACCTCTTCTTCCTGTTCCACTTCTTTGCTGGTTGTTCCTTTCAACCTGCCCCATTTTCTGGCATACTAATATAGAGCCCCAGTTAATGACTTGAGAAAGTGATTAATGATAGATGCTTAGAGTGTTAGCAAACTAGATTTTATGAGTTAATGTTTTCTCTTTCTCTATTTGGATGAGTGAGACAGAAGGGACAGAAAGGTTATATAAGGATAGTTTATATGTCAAGAGTCTTAATTTATTTTTTCTTTGTATTTTTGAATTGAGACTCACTGAGCAACATGTCTTCAGCATTTGTTTAGGAGAAAGTAATAGAAAAACTAAAAGTAACATTAAAAATGACTAGTTACATCAGCATTTTTGATAAACGAAGTTAAACTAAAAGATAACATGTTCTTTATATCTTTCATCATGAGATTTGTCTAATTATTCAGTTATCTCTTGACAGACTATAGATCTTATGTTTTTGGACTATTATTGAGCAAATTGTTCCATTTACTGAGATTTGCTTTCCTTTGTCACTAAACATTTTTTGAGGCTACCTATTGTTTCTATTAGTTGACCCCAAATTATGTTTTGCTTTTCATTTTTTTCTGCCTTGTAACAATCATCTAACATATATTTACTGAATACCTACTATGTGCCATACTAATAGGCAATGATAATCAAAATTCAATATAGGTTCTATCTCCATAGACCTTATAGTCTAGTAGTAAAGAGAATAAGTACATTATCACAAACCACAGTGAAAGATAATCTAGAAAATTACAGAATGCTGTGAGATTGACTTAGTCTGTTTTCAGGAGTTAGAGGCTTCCTTCATGGTTATCCCTTTGTTGCTCGATTATCATGCTGTGATTATTTTCTTGTACATCTTTCTTATTCTTAACCCTGGAATGTGTAAACTCCTTAAAGGAAGGAAGGTTTCTTTTCTCTCTACTGCCTAGCCCATACTAGGTATTTTAATTTTAAGTATTTATTGAACTAATAAGTAAGTGAATAAATAAATTGTAAAATCTGTATATGAAATTAATTTTGTTTTAAAAGGCCATGTTACAATATTCTAAAATATAAGAAAAATTTTAAAATATGGTTTTTTTGTTTGTTTTTTTAGCATTTTCAGGGCCATCATCAAATTTACAGCAAATTCCCAGTTTTGACTTCACATCCACAAATACCTTACCAGAAGACTCAGTAGTAGTTGTTGGAAAAGGTATTTCAAAGTTATTTAGCTTGTTAATCGTATGTACTCTTCACACATAAGCAAAGGGTATCATTAAAGACTAGAGAAGAGTGTGATTCAAGTGTGGATTAAAATTTGCTTTTTAAAAGATTATTAAATTGAGAGAATTAGAAGTGAGTACTTAGTTTTACATTTCTGTCTAGCAAAACTGCAAGAACTCATGTCAGCAATTTTCAGAGAGATGTATTAAGGGACAGCTGCAGTTTAGGTACTTCTAAGACACTTTTAGGATAGCTACGATAGTTTTATCATAGTTTAAGTTCAAATGACTCCTTATTTTTCAGCTTAGTAATTAATGTAATTTTATTATTTTCCATACAGAGTTTAGACCAGAATTAAGATTTGGTATATATTTTAGGGGGATTAGGGGAGTTTTGAACAACATATTTGCAAATAAACTCTTTTTTGGCAGAGACTCTCTTCTCTGCTACCCTTCCTGCTGCTACTTTGCAGTGTATTCAATAAACTTCTGACTCCTTTAAAAAACAACAACAACAAAACTGATTTGTTTTAGCTTTATTGAGGTTTAATTGATAAACAAAAATATAAAGTATTTAAAGTGAGAAAAGGATTCCCCCATTAAGTTAACATACCTCAACTAGTTTCTCTTTTAATCAAAAAGCTAGAATGTAAGGATAGACATGGAGAGTGCACATCTTATTATTGGTAAATACAATGAAATAGAATGAAACGGTTGGAGAGCTTTCCTAACTGTTTGCTTGATAGAATCTCATTAAGTTAATTTAAGGCTTTCAACTTACCCTTGAAAACTTAGTTTCCAGTATTCTTTCATTTGCCTCGTGCCCAACCAAAGTTATTCACTCAACATACATATTCCATACTCGTCTAGCTCTGTTCATGACATTCCCATCTCATAGGATGTCCTCCCTTCCTTCTTCACTTATCTGTCCCTCTCCGTTGTATCTTCCAATCCCAGTTCTAATCGTTGCTCCTTGAAATTATTTTAAACACCCAGTTCATACCAACCTTTCCTTCATGTGAATTCATTACAGCATGCAGTTCTCATTTAATATGTGAAATGTCTACTGATACCTCTTATATGGTTTTCCTCCCAGGGTATTTGTTTATATATATTTCTACATTTTATTTATTTAAATAATCTCTACACCCAACGTGGAGCTCAAACTCATAACCCTGATCGAGATTAAGAGTTGGATGCTTTTCTGACTGAGCCAGCCTGGCTCCCCTATATTTATGATTATTTAACCTGTTTTTCTTATCAACTGTAATGTTTACTTCTCAAAGTTAAGAGCCTTGTCTTATACTTTGTTATTAGAATGACATCACATAGATACTTAATGACAATTGGATGGTTGGTTAATTTCAGGTGTCTTTGGAAGTCCAAATTCAGCACCAGCAGCCTGCAGCCAATCAGTGATATCTTCTGTGGAAAATGGAGATATGTTTTCAGTTAAACAAAGCATTGAACCACCATCAGGGATTTATGGAAGAGCAGTCCACCAAAGTATTCCATCATACGTTGATGTGGAGAATGAAAAGGATGTAAGGTTACTTATAGATATTAGGATAAATTCAAACCTATATCATCAGATTTGGGGAGGTGAAAGTGTTTGGATTAAAACTTTTAAAATCTCAGTATGATAGAAATTTCTGATCCTTAATCATTTATTTATTTATTTTAAGTTTGTATATTTATTTTGACAGGGCACCTGGGTGGCTCAATCAGTTAAGTATCTGACATCACCTCGGGTCATGATCTTGCCGTTTGTGGGTTCAAGCCCTGCATTGGACTCTCTGCTGTCAGCACAGAGCCTGCTTCAGATCATCTATCTTCCTCTTTCTTTCTCCCCCTCCCTTGCACACGCACGTGCTCTCTCTATTAAAAATAAATAGACATTTTTTAAAAAGTTTATTTATTTAAGAGAGAGAGTGCCTGTGAACAGGGCAGGGACAGAGAGAGAGGGAGAGACAATCCCTGACATGGGGCTTGATCTCACAAAGCGTGAAATCATAACATGAGTTGAAATTGAGAGTCAGATGCTAAACTAACTGAGCCACCCAGATGTCCTGTGATCCTTAATCACTTAATTGATGGATTATTCATCTTTCCTAGCAAATATTCTCATTCTGTTTACTTTATTTGTATAATATATGTAGTACGTAATATGTGTGTGTGTGTGTGTGTGTGTAAAATGTACCTTATATATGTACATATTCAACAATTTTCTAGGATGCTCAATGAGTAACAGACTGGTATCCTCAGGCACAAATTTAGTTTAGTATTAGCACCACGTAATTCTGTGCAATATTAGAATTCCTGAAATAAGGACTAAGAAATGTGTATTTTATTTTTTACATATAGATATTTAATGTCCATATATAGTTGTCTGAGATGAAGATATTTATTTAAATGTCAAACTCCCTGAATACTTTCAAATATTTCAACTTTTTCATTCAGATTAAAGTTTCTATTTCAAAATCTACTTATGACAAGATGAGACAAAAGAGAAAAGAAGGAAAAGAACTTTATGACATTAAAGATTGTGAAAAAAAGGAACAGAATTCCTGGGAGCGAATGAAACATACAGGAACTGAGAAAATGACATCTGAAAGTAAGTGGAATTTAACTTTTGGTGTGTTTTTGAACCGATAATATTCTAAAGCTAGCATACCTGTGGTTTAATTGAGGACTAATAGTGGGATATCTTGAACTGTAATGCTGAAATTTGCAAGACCCAGTAGCTTCTATTATAATAAATATTAATTCTTTCTCATAAAAGGGGAATTGATTGTTTTTCTCCCTTCTAGACTTAAATATTTTTGGAGATGAGGTGGGAATATCAAAAAATGAGAGTTCCCCTTTAGAAAATACTGGCTTCAGCCCTCCATTGAAAGGAGGGACCTGTTTAAAAAGGTCACCGTCTTTAGCATTTTCAGATTCGGGTAGGTAACTTGTTTAAATATAAAGAACAATCTCACAAATGCTGGTTAAGATGGAGAGACCACATGTGCTTCAGTGCATTTGTGATGAAAGGAGCATTAAGCTAGTAGGAGTCAGTAGACAGACCTGGCTACATGAGTATCAGGCCTGTCCTTTAAATAACTTTGTGACCTGGAAATAGGCCTCAATTTTCTGTCACTGGAAATATCTGAATTATCTCAAAAGTCCGTATTAACTCAAAGATCTCCTCCATTCTCCCTTGCAAATATTCCTGTTTCACTAAAGAGTAGTATCCCATTTTATGTCAGGGGTTAAATGAGATTATGAAATTGGTTTATATTAGATCATGATTTTAATTTTTTTAATTGAAGGATAGAGAGACAGAGCGTCAGCAGGGGAGGAGCAGAGAGAAAGGGAGACACAGAATTCGGAGCAGGCTCCAGGCTCTGAGCTGTCAGCACAGAGCCCAACATGGGACTCTAACTCACAAATCACAAACCTTGAGATCATGACCTGAGCCTAAGTTGGAAGCTCAACCGACTGAACCACCCAGGTGCCCCTAGATCATGATTTTAAAAAATCATTGTGAGGGGCTCCTGGGTGGCTTAGTCGGTTAAGCGTCCGACTTACGCTTAGGTCATGATCTCGCGGTTCGTGGGTTCGAGCCCCGCGTCGGACTCTGTGCTGACTGCCAGCTCGGAGCCTGGAGCCTATTTCAGAGTCTGTGTCTCCCTCTCTCTCTGACCCTCCCCTGCTCACGCTGTCTCTCTCTCTCTCTCCTAGAAATAAATAAAAATATTTAAAAAAAAAATAACCTTTAAAAAAAATAAATAAAAATAAAAAAAATAAAAAATCATTGTGAGCGGGCAGCTGGGTGGCTCAGTCAGTTAAGCCTCCAACTCTTGCTTTCAGCTCAAGTCATGATCCTCATGATTGTGTGATCAAGCCTTGTGTTAGGCTCTGCGCTGGGTGTAGATCCTGCTTAAGATTCTTTCTCTCCCTCCCCCTTTGTTCCTCTCCCTCTTTCTTCCACTCTCTCTCTAAATATAAAATAAAATGAAATAGTAAAGTAAAATAAAAATAAATTTTAAAATAATTGTATTTATTCTTTATTCAGCCTACCATTCAGTCCTTACTAGGTTCTATTTCTTGCCAGAGTAGCTTCCATGTTTCCTGTGCAATTTTTAAAAATATTAAATAGGTCTTAAGATATAGTAGCGATTTGGAAACATCAGAAATTGAAAATGAAAAAACATATGAACTGTCATAAACATTAAGGATTATTGCTTATTATTTTTATTGTTTAATGTTACTGAAGAATAAACTGTCTAAACTGTCTTAAACATTTTAAAATTTATTTGGGGGCGCCTGCGTGGCTTAGTTGGTTAAGCGTCCGACTTTCGCTTAGGTCATGATCTCACGGTTCGTGGGTTTGGGCCCCGTGTCGGGCTCTGTGCTGACTGCCAGCTCAGAGCCTGGAGCCTATTTCAGAGTCTGTATCTCCCTCTCTCTCTGACCCTCCCCTGCTCATGCTGTCTCTCTCTCTCTCTCTCCTAGAAACACATAAAAATAAAAAAAATTAAAAAAAAGATAACAGAGATTTGAACTTGGGGCGTCTGTGGCTCAGTTGGTTAAGCATCTGACTTCAGTTCATGTCATGATCTCACAATCTGTGGATCTGTTGTCAGCACAGAGCCTGCCTCAGATCCTCTGTCTCTTTCTCTCTCTACCCCTCCCCTGCTTGAGCTTGCTCTCTCTCTCTCTCTCTCAAAAATAAACATTAAAAAAAAAGATTTAAACTAGATGAATGTCTGAATCTTCCCAGTTTTTATTTCTTTTATATTGTGAGAAGTTTAGAAAACTTTAAAGTTCTGTATTCTCAAAACTAATAATTGTTGAGAGTATGACTGTTGAGATGTTGACTTGTAAAATTAATGATTTTAAACATGTCCCTAAGAATACAAATCAAAACCACACTGAGATACCACCTCACGCCAGTCAGAGTGGCTAAAATGAGCCAATCAGAGAACTCTAGATGCTGGCGAGGATGTGGAGAAACGGGCACCCTCCTACACTGTTGGTGGGAATGTAAACTGGTACAGCCCCTCTGGAAAACAGTGTGGAGGTTCCTCAGGAAACTAACAATAGAACTCCCCTATGACCCAGCAATAGCACTGCTAGGAATTTACCCAAGGGATACAGAAATGCTGATGCATAGGAGCACATGTACCCCAATGTTCATAGCAGCACTCTCCACAATAGCTAAAACATGGAAAGCGCCTAAGTGTCCATCAACAGATGAATGGATCAAGAAGATGTGGTTTATCTATACCATGGAATACTACATGGCAATGAGAAACAATGAAATCTGGCCATGTGTAGCAACATGGATGGACCTTGAGGGTGTTATGCTGAGCGAAATAAGTCAGGCAGAGAAGGACAAATATCATATGTTTGCACGTATAGGAGGATTAGGAGGAACTTGACGGAGGAACAAGGGGGAGAACAGGGCGGAAATGGTGGGGGAAAGGGAGAGAGGCAAACTATGAGAGACTCTTGAATGCTGACAAAAACTGAGGACTGAGGGATGTGGGGGGGAGGGGGGGATGGGCATGGAGGAGGACACTTGTGGGGATGAGCACTGAGTGTGATGTGGAAACTAATTTGACAATAAACTATTTGTAAAAAATAAATAAATAAATCAACATGTCCCTAAGAACTAGTTAAATGTAGGCATTTGTGGTTGAAGCCTATTTGCTAGCATTCTTAAATTATTTCACTATTATTAATGTCATAAAATCTAGGGAGAGAAAAATCCACAAAACTTCTTACCTAAGTCATGAACAATGCTGGCTGCTACTGTTAACGGTAAGAAAAGAAGTACAGATAGTAGTAAATAATACACATTGATGAGGGACGCCTGGATGGCTCAGTCAGTTAAGCGTCTGACTTTGGCTCAGGTCATGATCTTACAGCTCCTGAGTTTGAGCCCCACATACTGACAGCTCAGAGCCTGGAGCTTGCTTTGAATTCTGTAGCTCCCACTCTCTCTGCCCCTCCCCCACTCATGCTGTCACTGTCTCAGTCTCTTTCTCAAAAATAAATAAAAACATTAAAAACAATAGTACACATTGATGAATACATTTATGATAGTTATTTTCTAGTGCCTAATATTACCTTTTTAAAAATATCTCTTAACAGTAAAAAGTAACTAGTTAATGTTTACCCTTTTACAAAAGCCCAGTACACATTTTATTTAAATCTTTTTGATCTTTTCCTTTCTAACATTTTCACTGCAGTTATCTTCCATTGTTCAGTGTCCCCAGGCCCATTACTCTGACACTCAAAGACAATGATTTGTTTCCCCAATATCTAGGGCAATACCTTACATCTGGAAAACGGTTGGTAAATGTTTTATTATGGAAGAAATATTGTTCTTATTACCACATATGGTCTTGGAATTTGTAATAGACCATTAATTCTATGCCAGTAGCAATAAATTAGTATTTTTGGAATTCATCTAGAATTCTATATCCAGATGTGATGAAGCTTCATTTTTAGTTGTCAGTTATATGGTAAAATAGGTATATATCCACATGTTTTTATGAAATGGGATCATAATGCTTCTTACTGATTTTTAGCTCTTAAAACTATACTTTATTATATGACTCAGTACTGAAAAAATCACTTATATGTTTGTATTTGATATAATTTGACAATTTTGTATATAAGAAGTGAAGTTTTAAATAGCTCTGGCAACTAGGTATTACAGATTTATTGAAGACTAAACTAGGTCGCCTGGGTGGCTCAGTTGTCTAAGCATCCAACTTCAGCTCAGGTCATGATCTCACAGTTATGGGCTCAAGACCCACATTGGGCTCTGTGCTGACAGCTCAGCCTGGAGCCTGCTCTGGATTCTATGTCTCCCTCTCTCTCTCTGCCCCTCCCCTGTTCATGCTCTTTCTCTCTCAAAAATAATAAGCATTAAAAAAATTATTGAAGACTAAACTAATTTCTGTAAGAAATATTCATAGAAGATATGGTATATATATATGGTATATATATATATACAGTGGAATATTACACATCAAAAAGAATGAAATCTTGCCATTTGCAGGGATGTGGGTGGAGCTAGAATGTATTATGCTAAGTGAAATAAATCAGAGAAAGACAAATATATGATTTCAGTCATATGTAGGATTTAAGAAACAAAACAGATGAATATTGGGAAAGGGAAAACAAAGAAAGAGAAGGAAACAAACCATAAGAGACTCTTTTTTAAGACAATTTTTTTTAATGTTTTATTTTTAATGTTTTTGAGAGAGAGTTAGAGACAGCGTGAGCAGGAGAGGGTCAGAGAGAGAGGGAGTCACAGAATCTGAAGACAGGCTCCAAGCTCTGGGCTAGCTATCAGCACAGAGCCCAATGCGGGGCTCAAACCCACGAACCGTGAGATCATGACCTGATCCGAAGTCGGATGCTTAACCAACTGAGCCACCCAGGCCCCACAAGAGATTCTTAACTATAGAGAACAAACTGAGTGTTGATGGAGGGAAGTGGGCAGGAGATGGGCTGAATGGGTGATGGGTATTAAGGCACTTGTCATGAGCACTGAGTGTTGTATGTAAGTGATGAATCACTGAATTCTACTCCTGAAACCAATATTGTACTGTATGTTAACTATAATTTAAATTTTAACAAGTATTCATAAACTCTAGTCAGAATATCATTTTGTTTTAGAGTTCTCTGCTGCTTTATTTAGTATGTTTTTGTTTTGCTTTGTTTTAGGTGAAGCATCTCCTGGAGCCATTCCACAATACAAAGAAAGGATTCCTTCTGTGACTCATAGTCCAGAAATAATGGATACATCGGAACTACGGCCATTTTCCAAGCCAGAAATAGCACTGACAGAAGCCCTGAGGCTTTTAGCTGATGAGGATTGGTAAGCTCACCATCCTTAACTTAAAACTAAGCTGAGTGCCAGAAGTGTCCTGTAAATTTTTTATTAAAAACTTTGAAATATTTCCTATTAAAATAGCCTTAGAAATGATTATTATAGTTTTTAGACTGAGGTTTTTTTAACTTCTTAATGTAATTGAACTCTAGTCCTAATAGCACACTATTAACCAGTTATATTGTAATTTATGTACCATAAGGACATAGTTTAGCTTTATTATGGATTACGTAAACCTTTTGTTACTGGAATAAAAATCTCACCATTTCTCCAAGTGTTTCTGTGTAAAATATATTGTATAACAACCCTGGAAATACTTACATGTTACTATCATAGCTGCAGCAGCCCCCCAGTCTGGCCCAGCTGGAGCGTTTCCTGGCTGCACGTGTCCCACCTGTTTCTTTCCCTCTCCTTCAGTATCTCTCTCTAGCCCTATCTAACATATCCTCTTCTACCACAGCATATTCATCAACATTAAAATGTGCTATATCTCCTACTTTTTAAAAGTCTTCTGTAAACTGCACATCTTTTTCACATTTCTTTTCTTCTCCTTGTTTAGCCAAGTCCTCTAAAAGGCCAATTCATTGTCTTTGGTTTTTCACTTCATATTTTCTTCTCAGCCTTTAATTGGCTCTCAGCCCTCTGCATCATGACCATCACATCACTAAAACTATGAAAATGAACATCTTGCTAAACTTACATTGGTTATTTGTTAGTGGTTATCTTTCTTAGCCTTTTACTAACATTTGACACAATTGACACTCCTTTCTGATTTCACCTTGGAAAATTAAGTCTCTTGACTCTTTTGTTACTTAGTATGTTCTTATTTTTTCTGTTTGAGTTCAACTGAGGCATGCTCCAGAACTCACTTCATTGGCATTCTCTGTCTACATTTATTCCATAGATCCAGGCTGATGATCATTTTCTAAAAGCCAGATAGTGAATGTTTTGGGCTTTGCAGGCCAGATGTCTCTGTCACAACTCCTTGACTTTGCTTTTGTAGTGTAAAAGCAGCCTTAGATAGTGTGAAAACAAATGGCTTTAGCTATGTTCCAATAAACTTTACTTATAAAAAAAATCTGATAGGGCCAGATTTTGTCTGTGAGTCATAGTTAGCCAACTTGTTTCCTAAATGATTACATTCAGTTACATAGCTTTAAATTCAGTGCATACTTTGATTCTCGTGAATGTTTGTCTGGATCCCAGATATCTTCTTGAGCTGAATTTATAATCCAGCTGCCTACTTGACACTTTCACTTTGATGCCAACAGACATTTTAAATTTAACATATCCAAAATAGAACTCTTGATTTCCACTTCCTGCCAAGATGTGTTAACAGACATTAGATTTTCCTACACATCTGAAAGAAATAAAGAAATTGTAAAAAATAAATGAAACAGTAGTTTTCAAAATATTCACCAGGCTGTGACAAATAGTGATCTCTGAGAGACGAGAAACAAGTAAGGTGAGCTCTACAGTTGCCCTGGCTTATTTTCTACAGAGTTTCCAGGTCACAGCTCAAAGAAAGGAAAACTCTGTAAATACCAGCAGAGATGGAAATGGGAGCTGGGAGTTTGAGGAGGCAAGGCAGAGTACCAGAGAAGATGGAGCTTCACAAAGAACTCCAGACTTTTAGAGGATTTTTCCCAAATATTTAACTGAGTCCTAGTCAGGGCATACATGTAAGAAAATTACCTGAAGCCAGAGCTACAATGAAGTTACAGGGAACAATCTCTGAATACTTCTTGTTCCCACCAGCATAGTGGAAAACCTCATAATTCACAGAGCACTGAGTAGAAACTCAGAAGAGTTTTGCTTCTTAGTGTGGTAAATTAAACTGTAGGCTAAAGACTGGTTTGGTTCTTCCTAACAAAGCATAAAAGCAAGTCCTAACATGATCAAACTTTTCAGATAATCTAACTCCATCCCAGAACAAAGCTCAAAAATGATTTAGGAATATAAAAATATCTCAGGTAAAATACATAATGTCTGACACCTAATTAAAAAATTACCAGGCATGGAAAACAGTGGGGAAATACAACCTATAATGAGAAGAAAAAAAAACAACAATTGAAACCAATCCAAAAATGATACAGATGAAAGGATTAGTAGACAGGGACATTATAGCCATAGTTATAATTCTATTATAATTCTATTATTTAATTCTATTCCATGTGTTAAAGAAACTGGAGGAAAGACATGAACAGAGAATCAGTGAGCTGGAAGAAAACTTGCAAAATCCCTTTTGCCATATAATGTAACATGATTGAGGGAAGTAATATCCCTTCATATTCACACTGAAGGGGAGGTTATTATCAGGCGGTATATGCCAAGGGGCAGGAATCATGGGTGCCGTCTTAGAATTATGTATTTCACATTAGGAATAAAAAGAGTCATTTTATAATGATAATGGTAAAGAGGTTAATTCATCAAGTGGTCTTGATTTTACTTACCAAATAACAGCTTCAGAATACATTAAATAAAAACTGATAGAACTGCAAAAGAAATAAATCCACAATTATGGTTGGAACTTCAACAACTCTCTCTCATTGATAGAACTACAAGAAAGAAAACCCTCTAGTAAAGATATAGAAGACTTGAATGACATAATTGACCAACTTGACCTAATTGGAATTTATAGAATTCTCCACCTAAGATAGCAGAATTTATATTCTTTTCAAGTCCACAAGGAACATTTAACAAGAAAAAATAATATTTTGGTGTCATAAAATAAGTAACAAATTTTTAAAAATGTTTTTATTTATTTTTGAGAGAGAGAGAGAGAGTACTAGTTTGGGAGGGATGGATCGAGAGGGAGACACAGAATCTGAAGCAGGCTCCAGACTCTGAGCTGTCAGCACAGAGCCCGACACGGGACTCAAACTTGTGAGCTGTGGAATCATGACCTGAGTTTAAGTCAAATGCTCAACTGACTGAGCCACCTAGACAACCCTAAAATAAGTAATTTAAAGGGATTTAGATTATACAAATTTTGGTCCCTGACTACAGTGAACTAGAGTTAAATTAGAAATTAGGAACAGATACCTGGAAAATCTCTAAGTGTTTTGAAACTAGCACACTTAGAAGCTACCCATGGATCTAAGAAGCAATCAAAAAGGGAAATTAGAAAGTATTTTGAATTTAATGAAATTAAGAATGAAACATCAAAAATTATGGGATACAGCTAAATTAGAGGGAAATTTATAGCACCCTAACACCTATATTACAAAAGAAGAAAAGATTTATGTCAGTGACCTAAGCTTTTACCTTAAACTAGAAACAGAAGAGTAGATGGAGCTCAAAAAAATAAAGAAAAGAAATAGTAAAAATAGCAGTAGAAATTTAAAAAATAGAAAACAGACGAACATTAGAGGAAATCAGTGAAAACAAAAGCAGTTTCTTGGAGAAGATCAGTTGATAAACTTGTAATCAGACTGATCAAGCAAAAAATATGGTAAATTACAAATCAGGAATAAAGAAAGGAACCTCACTACTGATCATGTAGCTCTTAAAGAAATAATAAAGGAATATGATAAACAGCTTTATGCCCATTAATTTGATGACTTAGTGAAATGGACAAATTCCTTGAAAGACACAAATTACCAAAACTAACTAAAAAAAAAAAAAAGCTAACCTGTATAATCCAATCTATTAAGGATATTGAAATTGGGCTTAAAGCCTTTCCACAGAGAAAACTCCAGGTTCAGATGGTTTTACTAGTGAATTATACCAACCATAGGGAAGAAATAAATTCTACACAAACTTCTTAGAACACTGAAGAGGCTGGAGTACTTCCCATCTTATTCTTTGAGGCTAGATACCAAAACTATACAAGGATAAAACTGTAGACTGACAGAAAGAATATCTTATCAACATAGATGTAAAAATCTTTAAAACAGAAGTTTTTATTTCCCTGCCTCCTAATCCCAAACCTGCTTCAGTATTTACCATATTAGTTAATAGCTCTGCCATGGACAGTTAGTTGTTCATACCAAGTCAGTGTTGACTTTTTCTCTTTTCTTCACATTCCATCAGTTCCTTTATTTTCAGAACATATCTCAGCTACATTTATCTCTCACCTGGCTATGGTAGTATCATCACTGGTTTGGATGCCTCCATTATCTCTGAACTCATACAACAGCCAGAGTGACACTGTTAAAACATAAATCAGACCATGGGATTACCCCATGTAAAATGCTCCAATGGCCCCAACATTGATTAGCAATATTTTTAAAAAAAGCAATATAAGAGGATGGAGAAAATTATACTATTTTAGTAAGAGTCATGACAGAAGGCTTTCCTGAAGAGGTGACATTTGATACTCACATGAAGTAAGAGAGAAGCCACTGGAAGAGTGTTTAAAGAATTAAGAACAAAGATCTTGAGGTATAAATGAGCTTGGACATTAAGGAAATAGCCAGATGGCTAGAATGGATAAGTAAGGCAGAGCAGTGTAGGGGACGAGGATACAGAAAGAGGTCACAGACAGATAATTAAAGACTTTGTAAGCTGCAAGTTAAAATTTTTTTGGTTTATTGCTTCCCTCACCTTCTGTTCTCTAGAAGAATGTGGCATTCCAATCGCTAGGGGGAAAATATTCCTTTTTATTTACAAAGCATGAACTTCATTTGACTGTCAGTGTTGATTTTGGCTCTTAAAAGATATTTTGAATCATGAAAGAGATAACTACGTATTATTTATTTGAAATTCCTAAATGATATGGGAAAATAAGCAAGGTCTCCACTTTGGCAGTATTTCATACACGCAAGAGAAGATATCTGAGATCCTGTTTAGGTTGAGCCCCATTTAATAAGTGATCCTGTCATTTGTTTCTTTTTCCCATAGGGAGAAGAAAATTGAAGGACTGAATTTTATTAGATGCTTAGCTGCTTTTCATTCTGAAATATTGAACACAAAGTTGCATGAAATAAGTTTTGCAGTAGTTCAAGAGGTAAACTTCGTTTTCAGCTGAGTTAAGGATTGTTTGGATGACAAAGAATAAATCTGCCACATTTATTTGACTTTTAAAGAATACTTCTGTACTAAGTGTTGTAAATAATAAAACAGCTTGTATGTAGTTAAAAGTAGCTCATGTTTGGGGCTCCTGGTTGGCTCAGCATTAGAGCATGTGTGTGACTCTTGATCTTGGATTTGTGAGTTACAGCCCCATGTGGAGGGTGAATAAAAAAAAAAGTAGCTCATACCTTACTTACCAACTTTTAAAATAATTATTACATGTTAATTTTTAGGGCATAAGATAATATGTATTAAAACAGGTTACTATAATAGTAAATTTGGTTTCAAAGTCATTGTTACTAATTTTCTTTCAGAATGTCAGCAAAATGTACATTTTGGAAATTTTTTTTAGGTGAAAAATTTACGCTCTGGAGTTTCTCGTGCTGCTGTGGTCTGTTTAAGTGATCTTTTCACTTACCTAAAAAAGAGCATGGATCAAGAACTAGATACTACAGTAAAAGTTTTGCTGCACAAGGCTGGAGAATCAAATACGTTTATAAGAGAAGATGTTGACAAAGCCCTGAGAGCTATGGTCAGTCATGTAACTCCTGCACGTGCAGTTGTTGCTCTGATCAATGGAGGACAAAGGTAATGTTCAAAATAATCAATGTGTCCTTAAACTAAAAAGTCAATTGGCCGTCTAGGATATAGGGGAAAAAAACAAGCAAACGTTAGTTTTATTTCAGTCAAAAAATAAATAATTCCTATATGATAAATATTAGATTAGGTGCAGAGCATATAAAGAATAATAATACTGATATTGTAGTAATTTTACCTACATTTATGGATATGGAACTAAATAAATGTCATTGACTATGAGTTTGTTTTATTTTTAATTTCTTAGGTGGGGGGGTAATTAATGTAATTTGTCATTTTAGCCTCCAAGGAGGTTGTTGAGAGTTATAAGTGATTTAATCATTTAACTTTAAAGGTACATCTTTGGTGGGGCACCTGGGTGGCTCAGTTGGTTAAGCGGCCAACTTCAGCTCAGGTTATGATCTCATGGTTCGTGGGTTCGAGCCCCGCGTCGGGCTCTGTGCTTACAGCCAGCTTAGAGCCTGGAGTCTGTTTCAGATTCTGTACTTGCCTCTCTCTCTGACCCTCCCCTGCTCACACTGTCTCTCTCTCTCTCTTTCAGAAATTTAAAAAAAAATTGTTTTTAATTAAAAAAAAAAGGTACATCTTTGGTAAATAGTTAATACATCCAATTTGTTTGATTTGACCATGTTTTCTTGTAGCCATTTACACATTGCAGTAAGAAGATGTACAGCCCAGCACTTATCAGATGTAGTAGAATATATGGAACCAGAGCGTATTTTATCTGGAACAAAGGATATGGCTGACCGTATATTACCAGCTGCTGCCAAGTTTGCTCAGGACAGTTCACAAGAAACCAGGTGAATAGCTCCTAATAATATTTGCTGAATCTGTTAGGATAAGGGCTTAAAAATAGGCAGCAAAGGTTAAAAAAGAATAAACATTTTTCCTAAGTTGATAAGTGGGGTCCACAGGGATTGGTGATGGGGGATGGACTTATTTAACCAATCTGTAAATGATCTTGAGGGAGTGCACAGTGAATTCTCCAAATTTACAGATGACACTACCTACTTCTGGGTAGTGAGATGCCATGTCACAGGGATGAACTGCATGAAAACGGCACAAGAATGTCTGAGTGGGCAGAAAAGTGGCAGAAGAACTTCATTTTGGGCAGATGTAAGGTAATGCATTTAGGGGAAATGATATATTTTCCAAGCTGTTAGGTGAAATCATGGAAGTAGGTGCACATGAAAAATACAGGAAGCAAAATGGATAACATATTATCTCCTGAAACATGATATAGCTGCACTTAGAAAATCCCATAAATTTCTGAACACTGTACTTGAAGAACAATTTTACAAATGTTAGGAATAGTCAGATAAAAAGGATGAAATAATTAAGATATGGATGGTACACTGTATTGGTAACATTTTTTTTTTAAGTAAATTCTTTCTCCAAGTGGGTCTTAAGGTCATGACCCCAACATCAAGAGTCATATGCTCTATGACTGAGCCAGTGAGGTGCCCCCTAGATGTACTGGTGACAGAAATTTTAGATGTAGTCAGAACTTAGGTTCAGTTCCTAGCCCCAGTCACTGTTTGCCCTAAAGCAAATGACTTAATTTCTGTTAGGCTAGGTTTCCTTGTATGTAAAATTAGGAAGGTGGGACTAGATGTTTGATAATGTCCCATACAAAATCTAAAAATTTATGGCAGTTACATATGAAGATAGATTAAGAGTAGGGAGGGAGGATCCTGAGTTCATAGAGATTAAAGTAAAGAAGGATAAAAAAAAAAATAAAGAAGGATATTAAAGTATTAACCTTTCTAAGACAAAGGTTTCCTGGACTTTAGGTAACGAGTTAATCTTATGGAAATCATTATACCAGAAGGTAATATAGAAAGTCAATGTATTCATTTTCTATTGCTGCGTAACAAAGTACCACAAACATGGTGGTTTAAGGCAACAGAGACTTTTTTAGCTTACAGTTTTTTAGGTTAGAAGTCTTGCATGGCTCAACTGCTTTCTCTGCTTAGGGTCTCCCAAGGCTAAAATAAGGCTGAGCTCTTATCTAGAGGCTCTATAGAAGAATCTGCTTCCAAACTCATTTTGGTTGTTAGCCAAATTTAGTTTCATGTAGTTTTAGGACTGAGGTCTCTGTTTCTTTGCTGTTGTCAACCAAAGTCCTCTTTCAGCTCCTTAAGGCCACCCCAATTCCTTCTTACGCAGCTCCCTCCATCTTCAAGCCAAAAACAGTATGTCGAGTGGAGTCCCCCTCTTGCTTAGAAGCTCTCTGATTTCCTCTTCTGTTACCAGCTATAGAAAGTTGTCTGCTTTTAAGAGCCCGTATGATGAGATTAGGCCCACCCAGAAAATCTCCGTTATCTTAGAGTCAGCTATACCATATAATATAACATAATGCTGGAAGTTATATCTCATATTTACAAATGGTAGGGATTACAGTAGGACATCTTTGAGGAGCCATTTTAGAAGTTGTGTGTATACCACAGTAAAGTCCAAAGCAGTTTAGGACGGTTCAGATCATAATAGACTAGTTAGGAACAAAAAATATACACATAATGGTTGTTTTGTGTATGTCTTTAAAAAATTTTTTTTAATGTTTATTTAGTTTTGAGAAAGAGAGAGAAAGCAGAGCACAAGTAGGGGGAGGGCAGAGAGAGAGGGAGACACAGAATCCAAAAGTAGGCTCCAAGGTCTGAGTTCCCAGCACAGAGCCTGACGTGGGTCTCATACTCACAATCTGTGAGATCATGACTTGAGCCTGAGCCACCCTGGTGTCCCTGTTTTGTGTGTATCTCAACCTTTCCTTAATGACATGGTAATTCTTCTAATCCATTTTGTCATTTCTTCATTTCTTATTTGAAGTTTTAAATTTATAAAATGGCTACAACTTTCCAGTTTTAATGTTTCTAACATTTAGTGTCCCTGTTGCTTGTTTGTTTGTTTGTTTGAGCCATTCTTCTATCATTAAGGGCCTGTGATGGATCTACAGTTTATAATATTATCATCTAAAAAGTTATAATCATCCTTGAAACTATAAATGATTAGGAACTACTTATCAGAGTGTAGACCTTATTCTGGTTCTGAGGATAAAACAATAATTTTTATTTTCTGATACTACCTCTCTTTCTATAATTTCATTATAGTTGAAAGGGCCTGATTGATACAGATATTTCTCAGATCATTCTGAACCTTCCTCCTATCCCCCAAGCCTTGACTTTTGTGCTTCTTCTATTTCCATATATTCCAATTTGTAGAAAAAAAACATAGCTATAATTAACTTTAGGGCCAAGCCTCCTTGAGGGATAGTAATATGATATAATTATAAGGTACTGTAAGCCCCCTCTATTCAAAAATATCTCCAATATGCACTTCCACGATATCTGTAGTTCTTCCATCAGAATGATATCTGGGCTTAAGGCTTTTTCCTAGAAGAATTACTTTTTAAAAAAGCAATTATTTTAAAATTTATATATTGTAAAAAACTTGGTTACACATTCATTACACATTCATTAATTTATAATCAATGATTTATCAACTAACTTTGGGTGTGTTTTAGGGAGCAGAGAATAGGTTTTTGAAGACTTGGAACCCAGGTAAGTTTTGGCAGGGGGGAAAAAAGGTTCTGTATTTCTTACAGAACCTAGGGAAGGTTGACTTTAGTCAGAACATCTGACCAGCAGGGGAGCAGCAAAAGCTCACTGGCAAGGAGCCCAGGATAAAGACAAACTTCTAACTCACAGTTCTGCCAAATGCTGGCCTTGAAACTGACCCTAGGGTGCCTGAAAAATAGAATTCAAGCTTTTGGCTCTCCATCTCACACATAACTGAAAGAATTGAAGCTATAGTGTTTTTTAAAAGTAAGGGGCAGTAAGGGGAAAATGCTTTATTCCAGTTCACTTAACTACATTTTAGTGGCTTATTTAAAATTGGGATGACAGTTTTAATGTTGATAGGCTTTTTTATTGAAAAAAATTGCATCTAAGGACAGAAACTGTGCTTGTTTAAGGTATATAACATTATTTACATATTTCCCAAATACCCATAGGTACTATGGTCGAAAGATGCTTTTCCTTATGATGTGTCATCCAAACTTTGATAAAATGCTTGAAAAATATGTCCCATCTAAAGATTTGCCATATATTAAGGAATCTGTTAAAAGCTTACGGCAAAAGGTATGTGGAGAAAGTTTATTTTGTAAACAACTTTAGAAGCAAAGTACCACAAAAAAAAATTTAAAAATAAAAATAAAAGCAAAGTACCAGGAAGCTAAAGGATAGAAGTAATTACTTCCTCGATTTTTTTCTCTGTTAACCATTCAGACTGTATCTACATAGCATTTCAACAACTGCAGTTGAAAAGCTTGCAATAGACATTCATAGTATTGGTAAGTGTTTATTGAACAGAAGCTTGATATTTGATAGAACATAGTGTGGTTTATTGGAGTCACAAGACTTGGATTTGAATCACAACTCTGAGAATTAGCAAACTATGTAATGTTTGTATAATGAAATGTTCTTTTCTTTAACCCGAATTTTTTATTTTATAAGATAAGGATAGTGATGTTCTTCATGCTTGGTTCCCAGTTTATTTACCTTGCATATTCCACTATTAGAATTCCTGCTCCACTGCAGGACATTGATTGGGAGCTCCTTGAGGAGAAGCCCCATGTCTTATTTATCCTGGTAGATAATGGGGATTCGGACAGGTTTGAAATGAGTGACTGAGGGAATATCAAGTAAATTAAAATGTGAAAAGTGTCTTATAAAAAAGTAACCCACTTACATACTATTTTTTACAAAAAATGTTTAATATTGTAGAATTTTTCTATGGCAGTTTGTTATTCTTCACTGATAATCTTTGGCAAAGGATTCATTTATAGAAGAATAGTATTTCAAGCATGTATGATAATATACATTTTAGAGCATTTTTTAGTGATCTTAAAGATTTTAACTTAGTTCATATAGAAATAAAATAACCATGCAAAAAAAGTCTTACCAGAATGAGGTAATTATATTTGTGAGTCATTTCAAGTACAAGTATTTTTAAATAGTTCTTAATGTGTTTATTCTTACACTGGTGTTGCATAGGATGCATTATTTATGAAATGTGTTCATTTTTTCTCTACAGATTTTAAGGTTTAAGAAGAATACTTACAAAATATAGCATATTAATTTAAAATTTTTTATTTTATTTATTTATTTATTTATTTTTATTTCTAGGAGAGAGAGAGACAGCGTGAGCAGGGGAGGGTCAGAAAGAGAGGGAGTCACAGACTCTGAAACAGGCTCCAGGCTCTGAGCTGGCAGTCAGCACACAGCCCGACGCGGGGCTCAAACCCACGAACCGCGAGATCGTGACCTAAGCAAAAGTCGGACGCTTAACCGACTAAGCCACCCAGGTGCCCCTAATTTAAAAAATTTTAAACAGTTTTACCCTGACAGTATCATTTCCTATTAGTTGATCACATATTTGGTTAATTTACTACTAATTAGAAGGTATTTTATGTGTTGATACCCTTTGAAGCATAAGCATAGCAGATTATTAAAATGCTTTGAATCGTAAAGAGGTCAATAATGGCTTCTATGTGTAAATTATTTCACTTTACTAGTTGTAAAATTTTTAGGGACACCTTTGTGGCTCCATCAGTTAAGTGTCTGACTTCTGCACAGGTCCTAATCTCACGGTTTGTGAGTTCAAGCCCCATTTTGGGCTCTGTGCTGACAGCTCAGAACTTGGAGCCTGCTTTGGATTCTGTGTCTCCTTCTCTCTCTGCCCCTCCTCTCTCTCTCAAAAATAAATAAACATTTTGAAAATTTTTTTTAAAAAGACTTCTATTACACTGCCTTTCTTTATATTACTTAAAGGGCTTGGGAGAGATACCGCTAGATACTCCTTCAGCAAAAGGAAGACGATCTCATACTGGCACTGTTGGAAATACAAGGTCAACCTCTGTTTCTAGAGATGTTTTCAATTCAGCTGAAAGGTAGGCTCATTTGATAGTCCACTTCATTGGAGAAATTACTCCCTAGTGATAGTAGTCTCATTTGGATGTTTTTATGAACTGTTCCAGGGGTATTTGTCAAAACTTAATGGAGTTTTAAAAGTTGAAAGAACTTAGAATTAGATTTAATAAGGAAATTTCATATTCACAGCATCTTACTTTTATATGCACAGACATTATTAAAGCTTTAGTGCTGTTGAACTTGTCAATATTAGACCTGTGTTGGACAACTCTAATTGATTTTGTATTAATTTATAGCCTTTACTTTTCCCCCTTGATTATGAAAGTAATACATAATTATGGTTAAAGAAAAAAAACTTTAGAAAATCTAGATATTATAAGAAGAATTTAACCAGTCACCTATAATACCAACAAGCAAAAGAAGAGTCTTCTTAAAAACTTTTATAAATATAATTATATATGCTATTGTATAACCTCTTTGTACTGTTTAACATGTAATAGATTGCTTATATAACTTAAAATATTTTTCTTTTGAAATATGATCTCTGGCATATTTTAAAATATATTTTAAACATTATTTTTAAAGGTACATGGTAGATATATAGGTATCTTTCATATTTTCTAGATTTGCATATTTTTGAAACATTTCATAAACTAAAATATACATTTTATTAAAAAATTAAAATCCATGTGAAAATACATGCTTTGGGGACCTTGCTATTGTAAGTACACATAAAATAGCTCCATTGACATCCCCTAGGAACTTACTAGAAATTTAAATCTTAAAAGAAAAAAATTCAAATCTTTTTTTTTTTTTAATTTTTTTTAATGTTTTATTTATTTCTAGGAGAGAGAGAGAGAGACAGCGTGAGCAGGGGAGGGTCAGAGAGAGAGGGNCTAGTGTTGAAGCATCCAAACATAAAAGCAGTGATATAAATCATAAGGGAAATTATCAATAGATTTAACTACATAGAAATCAAATACTTCTTTTTTTTTTTAATGTTTTTTATTTATTTCTAGGAGAGAAAGAGAGACAGCGTGAGCAGGGGAGGGTCAGAGAGAGAGGGAGTCACAGACTGAAACAGGCTCCAGGCTCTGAGCTGGCAGTCAGCACAGAGCCCGACACGGGGCTCGAACCCACGAACCGCGAGATCATGACCTGAGCGAAAGTCGGATGCTTAACCGACTAAGCCACCCAGGCGCCCCTCAAATCTTGTAATTCCTCCAAGCCTATGACATCAGAATCTGCTGTTTTTTCACATTAAGATATAATCACAGGGGGTCCCTGGTGGCTCGTTCAGTTAAGCATCTGACTCTTGACTTTGGTTCATGTCATGATCTCTCGGTTCGTGAGTTTGAGCCCCATATCAGGCTCTGCGCTGAGTGTGGAGCATGCTTGGGATTCTTTTTCTCTCGCTCTCTGCCCTTCCCCAACTCTCTCTCCCCCCTTCTCAGTAATAAATAAAACTTTTAAAAAGTGCCAGTGAATATTAAATAAAAAAGACATAATCACATAAAATCCTGGGTAAGACATTTCGGTCAGAAAACTTTTTTTTTGCAACCAACAAAAAAAAAGCTTTTTTCATATTGAGAATATACTGTGTACCAAGCCTTTCCTGGTCAGTTACTTGTTTTGTAGATGCCTCTCAGTTGGGATTTATCTGATCATTTTTCACAGTTAGATTTGAGGTTATGCATTTTTTGACAAAGATACCACAAAAGTCAAGTTGTGCCCTTCTCACTGCATCATTTCATGAGGTGCATGATGTTATTGTGCCTTATTACTGATCTTGTTAACCTTGATCCTCCGTTAAGTGGTTTCTCTTGGGTTTCTTCACTGCAAATTTACTATTTTTAGTAAAATTATTCCAAAATATCTATTATTTATAAGTAAATTACTATTTTTAGTAAATATTGCAAAATATTTACTATTTGCTAAATTACTATGTACTAAAAATAGTAAATAGTAAATATTTTGGAATAATTTGAGACTATATAAATATCCTATTTCTCACCATACTTTAGTCTACAAATCTTAGCAACCATTGATGGATATTGCTTGCAGCAATTATTGTGGGATTTATTTATTTACTTGTTTGTGTAATGGTGATCTTTTTTATACCTTATTCCTTCTATATTTATTAAAATTTTCCATAAAGAAAAATGCCACTTGGAGGGAATGCATTTATTCAAATATTTATATTATTATGGACTGATGGATTTTTATTTTATTTTGTGGGTTATAATCTATCTGTATCTGTATAAACTATCATTACTCACTTTTTCAAATTGCTGCAGATTTAGGAGTTCCCTCAGGTTGGCTGCTCCGCTTTTTCAATATGCCCCATTTTACGTTTGTTTATTTTTTGCCATCACAAGATTCTTCCGGATCATCTTGTATTATTTCCTCTTTTCTAATCTGTATGTTTTTAATTTCTTTTCCTTTCCTTACTATAATTGCAATGACTAGGATATTGAATATGATGTTGCATACAAATATTAAGAACAGACATCTTTACCTTATTCCTAATCTTAGGGACAAAACATTTGGTATTTTCTCACTAAGTGTGATGTTAGCTATAGATTTATAAAAGTTCTTTATGAAGTTGAAGTTCCTTTCTCTTTCTAGTTTGAGTTTTTATCGTGAATTTTATTGAATTTTGTCAAGTGATTTCTTAATGTCTATTTGGATAATCATTTATTTTTCTTTTATTCTGTTAATATGAATTACGGTAATTGATTGCCAAATGTTAAAGAAAAGATAACTTATATTCCTTGGATTAGTACCACTTGATCATGAAGTGTTAAATTTTTAATGTATCACTGGTGTTGATTTGCTAAAAATAGGCGGGTATTTTTTTGGTCTATACTCCTGGTATCTGTAGTTTTCTTGTCTGAGGATGTCTTTGGTTTTGGTGTGTGAGTAATGCTGGGTAATACCCTTGTGGTTTCGTCTTTAATACAGGGGCTGTTTAGAAATGTGTTTCTCACCACCTATATAAGACGGTTCCAGTTTAACACCTCCTCATCAATACTTGTTATTCTCCAAGTGGTTATAAACTGGTATCTCATATGGCAAAGCTAAAGAGAGATCTTTAGCTATAATTTAGACAGGCTTCATGAATCCTCTAAGTCTGCTCGTTGGATATAAACCCCAGCTGCCTTTACTGCATTCAGAATTGAATACCTTCTGACCATCTCCTATATTGCAGTAGTCATGACCCCTGTTTCAGTAGTCTTGGATAAAGTCTTCTTTATCACTTTACAATGTCAGAATAATTATTCTTTACCACATTATAGTTTTGACTTGTGTTTCTTAGTATGTCTTTTTAAAGTATGTTTTTTGTAAAAAAAATATATATATGTGATTAAATTTTGCTTTCTTATCTAATAATCTCTGCCCTTTAGAGTATTTGACCATTTATGTTTGATATAATTATTCATGTGGTTGAGTTTAAGCCTATCATCTCGATATTATTTTTTGTATTATTTTTCAATCTGTCCTGTGTTTTCTTTTAACATTTTTCCTGCCCTTTTTTCCTCCAAATTTTTATTTATTAATTTGTCTGTTTGTTTCTATTATTTTTTTTAATGTATGTTTATTTTTGAGGGAGAGAAAGAGAGAGAAAGACAGACAGACAGACACAGACAGAGTGTGAGCTGGGGAGGGGCAGAGAAAGGGAGGCCCAATCCAAAGCAGGCTCCAGGCTCTGAGCTGTCAGTCAGCACAGAGCCCAATGCAGGGCTCAAACCCACAAACCGTGAGATGATGACCTGAGCTGAAGTCGAATGATTAACCGATGGTGCCACCCAGGTGTCCCTTCAAATTTTTATTTAAATTCTAGTTATTATTCAGTGTAATATTAGTTTCATGTGTAGAATTTAGTGATTCATCACTCACGTACAGCACCCCAGTGCTCATCACAAGTACCCTCCTTAATACCCATCACCGATTTAACCTATTCCCCACCCAAATCCCAACCAGTAACCATCAGATTGTTCTCTATAGTTAAGAGGCTGTTTCCTGGTTGACCTCTTTTTTTTTCCTTCCCCTATCTTCATTTGTTTCTCAAATCATATGGTATTTGTTTTTCAATGATGGACTTATTTTGCTTAGCATAATACACTCTAGCTCCATCCATATCATTGCAAATGGCAAGATTTTACTCTTTCTGATGGCTAACATTCCATTGTGTGTGTGTATGTGTAACACATATATATGTATATGTATATTACATATACATGTAATTATATACATGTATATTACACACACACATGTACGTTCATACACATTGCCTTTTCTTTATCCGTTCATCAGTTGTTGGACGTTTGAGATCTTCCCATTATTTGGCTGTTGTTGATACTGCTATAGACATTAATGTGCCTGTGCCCCTTCAAATCAGTGTTTTTGTATCCTTTGGTAATACCTAGTAGTACAATTGCCGGATCATAGGGTAGTTCAATTTTTAATTTTTTGAAGAACCTTCATACTGTTTTCTAGAGTAGCTGCACCAGTTTGCATTCCCACCAACAGTGTAAAAGAGTTCCCCTTTATCCACAGCATTGCCAACTCCTGTTCTTTCCTGTGTTGTTCATTTTAGCCACTCCGACAGTTGTGAAGTGATAATCTCATTGTAGATTTGATTTGTATTTCCCTGATGATGAGTGATGTTAAGCATCTTTTCATGTGTCTATTCATATGTCATATGACATACCAGATATGTCATTTGCAAATATCTTCTCCTATTCTGTTACTTGCCTTTTAATTTTGTTGATTGTTTCCTTTACTATGCAGAAACTTTTTATTCTGATGAATTCCCAATAGTTTATTTTTGCTTTTGTTTACCTTGCCTTAGGAGATATATCTAGTATGAAGTTGCGACAGCCAATGTCAAAGAGGTTATTGCCTGTATTCTCCCCCAAGATTTTAACGGTTTCCTGTCTCATGTTTAGAATTTATTTTTCATCCATTTTGAATTTATTTTTGTGTATGGTGTAAGAAAGTGGTCCAATTTCATTCTTTTGCATGTTGATGCCTAGTTTTCTCAACACCATTAGTTGAAAAGACTGTTGTTGTTTTTCCATTGGATATTCTTTCCTGCTTTATCGGAGATTAATCAACTATATAGTTGTGGGTTCATTTCTGGGTTTCCTATCTGTTTCATTGATTTATCTGTCTGTTTTTGTGCCAGTACCATACTACCTTGATCACTACAGCTTTGTAATATTCTGTAAAGTCCAGAATTGTGATGTCTCCAGCTTTGCTTTTCTTATTCAGGGTTGCTTTGGCTATTCATAGTCTTTTGTGGTTCCATACAAATGTTAAGATTATTTCTTCTTGCTTTGTGAAAAAATGATACTGTTATTTTGATTGCATTAAGTGTGTAGATTGCTTTGGTTAATTATAGACATTTTAACAATATTTGTTTTCCAATCCATTAGTGTGGAATGCTTTTCTATTTAATTATGCCGTCCTCAATTTTTTTTTGAGAGATAGAATGGGATGGGGGTGGAGAGAGAGAAAGAATCTTAAGCAGGTTCCATCCATGTTCAGCACAGAGCCCGACTTAGGGCTTAATCCCATGACCATGAGATCATGACCTGAACTGAAATCAAGAGTCAGACACTCAACTGAGTAAGCCACCCAGGCACTCTTTCTCTTTCTTTCATCAGTGTTTTTATAGTTTTCAGAGTACAGATCTTCTACCTCTTTAGTTAAGTTTATTCCTTGGTGTCTTATGGGTTTTGGTGCAATTGTAAATTGGATTGATTTTTTGATTTCTCTTTCTGTGCTTCCTTAATGGTGTAAAAGAATGCAACAAATTTTTATACATTGTTTTTATACCCTGTGACTTTACTGAATTCATGTTTCAGTTCTAGCAATATTTTGGTGGAATTTTTCGGGTTTTCTACATTATCAAGTATCATGTCATTTGCAAATAGTAAAAGTTCAACTTCTTTCTTGCCAATTCAGATTCCTTTTATTTCTTTTTATTTCTTTGTGTTGTCTGATTGCTATGACTAGGACTTCCAGTACTGTGTTAAGTAACAGTGGACATCCTTGTCTTGTTTCTGACTGTATAGGATAAGCTCTCAGTTTTTCCCCATTGAGGATGTTTAGCTGTGGGCTTTTTGTATATGGCCTTTATTATGTTGAGGGATATTTCTTCTATCCTCACTTTTCTGAGGGTTTTTATCATGAATAGATAATGTACTCTGTCAAATGCTTTTTCTGCATCTATTGAAAAGATCATATGGTTCTTTTTCTTTTATTAATGTGGTATATCAGAGTTGATTTATGAATATTGAACCACCCATGGGAGCCCAGGAATAAATCCCAGTTGATCATCGTGAATGATTCTTTTAATGTACTTTTGGATGGGTTTGCTAGTATATTATTGAGAATCTTTGCATCCCTGTTCATCAGGGATAATGGCCTGTGGTACTCTTTTGTAGTGGAGTTTTGTCTGGTTTTGGAATTGGGAGTAATGCTGGCATCATAGAATGAATCTGGAAGTTTACCTTCCTTTTCTGTTTTTTGGAATAGTTTGAGAAGAATAGGTATTAACTCTTTCAGTGTTTGGTAGAATTCACCTGTGAAGCCATTTGTCCCTGGGCTTTTGTACCTTGGGGGATTTTTTATTACTGATTCAGTTTCTTTACTGGATATCAATCTCTTCAGGTTTTCTGTTTCTTCCTGTTTCAGTTTTAGTAGTTTATATGTTTCTAGGAATTTATCCATTTCTTCCAAGTTGTCCAGTTTTTCATATAATTTTTCATAATATTCTCATAATTGTTTCTATTTCTATGTAGTTGCTTTTTATTTTTCCTCTCTCATTTGTGGTTTTAATTATTTGGTTCTATTCTCTTTTTTTTTTGAGAAGTCTGGCTTGGGGGGGGGGTATCAATTTTATTAACTCTTTCAAAGAGCCAGCTCTTACTCTTATTGACCTGTTCTGCTGGTTTTTGTTTGTTTGTTTGTTTGTTTCCCTTTCATTTATTTCTGCGCTAATCTTTATTATTTCCCTTCTTTTGCTGGCTTTGGGTTTTGTTGTTCTTTTTTCTAGCTGCTCTAGGTGTAAGGTTAGGTTGTTTTTAGATTTTTCTTGGGTCTTGAGGTAGACCTGTATTGCTATATACTTCCTTTTTTCTTTTTCTCCACATCCTCACCAACACTTGTTACTGCTTGTCTTTTAATAACTGCCATTCTAACAAGTGTGAGACAGTATCTAATGATGGTTTTGATGTGCATTTTCCTGATGATTAGTGATGTTGAACATCTTTTTCATGGACTTGTTGGACATTTGTATGTCTTCTTTGGGAAAAAATGTGTATTCAGTTCCTCTGCCCATGTTTGGGTGTTTTTTTGGGGGGGGGGTTTTGGTAGGTTTTTGTTTGCTTGCTTGCTTGTTTGTTTTCTAGGTTTTTATTTTGATTTGTTTGGGTGTTTTTCTTTTTTCCTTTTTTTTTTTTTTTGCTTTGCTATTAAGTTGTATGAGGTCTTTATATTTTTGGGGTATTAACCTTTTTATCTTTATATACCTGATATGCAAATGTTTTCTCCCATTCTGTAGGCTGTCTCTTCATTTTGTTGATACTTCCTTCTGCTGTGCAGAAGCTTTAAGTTTGATATGATCCCACTTATATTTGCTTTTGTTGTCAAATTCAAAAAATTACTGCTCAGACCAGTGCCACTGAGCTTACTGTGTATGTTTTCTTATAGGAGTTTTGTGGTCTTTTATTCAAATCTTTAATCTATTTTGAGTTGATTTTTGTGTATGGAGTAAGATAGAGGTCCAGTTTCACTTTTTTTGCATACACTGTTTGGTTTTCCCAGCACTATTTATTGAGGAGATTGTCCTTGCCCCATTTTATGTTCTTGGCTCCTTTATCATAAATTAATTGGTGAATTAGTTAATCTGTGGGTTTATTTCTGGTCTTTTTATTCTGTACCATTGACACCTGTGTCGGTTTCTGTGCTAGTACTCAAATGTTTTGAATGAGAAAGTTTGATGCCTCCAGCCTTGTTGATCTTAGGATTGTTTTGATTATTCTAGGTTTTTTGTGGTTCTATACAAATTTCAGGATTAGTCTATTTCTGTGAAAAATGCTGTTGGAATGTCTATGGTGATTGCATTCAGTCTGTAGATTGCTTTGAGTAGTAAGGACATTTTAGCAATATTAATTCTTTCAGTACATGAGCATGAAGTATCTTCCACTATTTATATCTTCTTCAGTTTCTTTTATCAAGGTTTTATAATTTTATCAAGGTTTGGAAGTGTAGAAATCTCTTATCTTGGTTAAATTCATTACCAGGTATTTTATTATTTTTGATGCACTTGTAAATGAGATTTTTAAAAATTTCTTGTTCTGATATTTTGTTGTTAGTTTGTAGAAATGCCACTGATTTTTATATTTTGATTTTTTTATCCTGAAACTTTACTGAATTTGTTGATTAGTTTCTGAGATTTTTTTGGTGGAGTATTGAGGGTTTTCTTTATAAGTTGACCCTTAGACATTGCAGGGGTTACGGGCATTGACCCTCATGCAGCTGAAAATCCAAGTATAACTTTTGACTTCCCAAAAAGTTAACCACCTATTGTTGACCAGAAGCCTTACTTGATAAACATAACATAACCAGTCGATTAATACATATTTTGTATATGTTTTTAAGTGCTGTATGCTTCTAGTAAACTAGAGAAACAGAATGTTAAAAAAAAATCATAAGGAAGGGAAAACACATTTACAGTACTGTACTGTTAAAAATCCACATGTAAGTGGCTCAGTCCGTTAAGCATCCAACTTCAGCTCAGGTCCTGATCTCACAGTTTATGAGTTTGAGGCCTGCATTGGAAATCCCTGTTTGGGATTCTCTCCCTCTCTCCTCTCTCTCTCTGCCACTCCTTCCCTCATGCTTTCTCTCAAAAAAAATAAACTAAAAAAATCCACATGTGGGGCAGTTGGGTGGCATACTCACTTAAGGGTCCGACTTCGGCTCATGTCATGATCTCACAGTTCATTAGTTTGAGTCCTGAGTCACACTCTGTGCTGACAGCTCAGAGCCTGCAGCCTGCTTCAGGTTCTGTGTCTCCCTCTCTCTCTGCTCCTCCCCCACTCATGCTCTGTCTCTCTGTCTCTCAAAAATAAACATTAAAAAATTTTTTTTTAAATCCACACGTAAGTGGACCTGCACAGTGCAAATTCATGTTGTTTAAGAGCCAAATAGGGGTGCCTGCGTGGCTCAGTCGGTTAAGCATCCGACTTTGGTTCAGGTCATGATCTCACGGTTTGTGGGTTGAAGCCCCATGTCAGGCTCTGTGCTGACAGCCAGCTCAGAGCCTGGAGCCTGTTTCCGATTCTGTGTCTCCCTCTCTCTCTGACCCTCCCCTGCTCTCACTCTCTCTCTCTCTCCCTCTCCCTCTCTCTCTCTTTTTCAGAAATAAACAAAATATTTAAAAATTTTTTTAAGAAAAGGGCCAACTGTATAAGATCATATTATCTGTGAATAGAGGCAGTTTTACCTCTTTCCTGTTTGGAGACTTTTATTTCTTTTTCTTGCATATTGCTCGGGTTAAGACATCCAGTACTGTGTTGAATAAAGTGGCAAGAGAGGGTATCCTTATCTTGTTCCTGTTCTCAGAGGAAAACCTTTCAGGTTTTCATCATTGAGTATGATGTTAGCTGTGGACTCGTCATATATGTCTTATTATGTTCAGATATCTTCCATCTAAATCCAGTTTGTTGAATGGCTATTAAATTTTGTCAAATGCTTTTTCTGCATCTATTGAGATGATGATACAATTTTTATCCTCAATTTTGTTAATACAGTGTATCACATAAATTGTCCTGGAGATGTTGAGCCATTTCTTGCATCCCTGGAATAAATGCCACTTGGTCATTGTGTATGATCCTTTTAATGTATTGCTGCTTCAGTTGCTAATATTTGTTGAAGTTTTTGCATCTGTGTTCTATGATCATTTTAATGCATTGTCTTTTATATATTTTATTGATGTTAATATATACCTAGTAAGTTTCTCCATTTCACTCTTACTGTATCTTTTCCCCCTAAGGTATATTCAGTGTTTTTTTACTACCAAATCCATTTTGTTTTGAACAATAAAAAAGTCATCTTGAAACACAAGTTTCAGTAATTATGTTCTTCTGTTCTACTCTTTTCATTTATTCACCTTTTATATGTCATATACTTCTCAGTTTAAATAAAAATTTAATCCTCTGTTTTTTTCATTGTATGAAATTAGTCATTTCACAAATTAATCTCAGATTGATTTATTTAAGCAAATTAAAAATAATGAATGAATACATATAAGATCTTTATTCTAAATCACCATCCTATGTCTACTTTTTTTTTTTTTTTAATGTTTTATTTATTTCTAGGAGAGAGAGAGAGACAGCGTGAGCAGGGGAGGGTCCGAGAGAGAGGGAGACACAGACTCTGAAATAGGCTCCAGGCTCTGAGCTGGCAGTCAGCATAGAGCCCGACGCGGGGCTCGAACCCACGAACTGTGAGATCATGACCCAAGCGAAAGTCGGACGCTTAACCGACTAAGCCACCCCGGCGCCCCCTGTGTCTACTTTTAAGATGATTCTGAGTCCTTCATTAATCAGTGCTCTTAAGACAACTTTAGCACCATTTTTAATACTGGTAGACAGAAATGGTAACTGGCAACTAATACTGTTGTCTTTAAGACATATCAATTTGCATAACTTTATTTCTTTCAAAGCGATCATTCATCTGCCACATTGAGTCACCCCTTTAAAGCAATAAAAAAAATTATGCTAGTAATAATAATAAATAATAAATCCTGTCAAGATTTTAGTTTTCCCATGCAAGTTCACATGGTTATTTTGAGTTAACATAGTAGGCTTGAGACTACTATTTTTGGAAAGTCCTACTTACAAGGTTAGCCCTTAGTTGGCATCTGGGAACTAGTATTTCAGGAAGATTGCCACTGTTCCTTAACTGATAAAGAGTAGTTTACTATACCAAAATTATTTGGACAAACAATATGGTTTATGCTGTGAAGATTTGCTTTCCTTCTGGGAGCCTGGAATTTTATTATATCCTAGACAGAGGACCAAACATGACCAACTCTCAGTAAAAACCCTGAGCACTGAGTCCCTAATAAGGTTCATTGGTAGGTCACAGGCTGTTGCTAGAGTAATAAAATTTGTTCTTTGTTACTTCACTGGGAATGGACCCCTGGAAGCTTATAGCTGGTTTCCTCTAGACTTTGACCCTTGTACTTTTTCCCTTTGTTTATTTTGTTTTGTATCCTTTTGCTATAATAAATCTTAGTTGTGAGTAAAACTACATGCTGAATCCTGTCAGTCCTCCTACCAAATCACCAAAGTCAGGAGGGATCTCAGGGGCCCTCTTTGATTGTGGCTATCAGATCATTTTGCAAAATGTTGAAAAATAATATATAATAAGACCTGTTTATTATGTTTATGCTTCTCATAGGAAATTAATAATGAAATTAAATTTGCCTTTCCTTGATTTTAGAGAAGTAACTGAAATTCGTGACATCACCAGAAAATCAGTTCCCCGTAATTCCTTAGAAAGTGCTGAATATATTAAAGTCATAACAGGTTTATTAAATGCAAAAGACTTCCGTGATCGTATTAATGGGATTAAGCAGCTTTTATCAGATACTGAAAAAAATCAAGAGCTTGTTGTTGGAAACATTGTGAAGGTAATGAATTTTCAAAATTAATTTTCATTTTCAATATGTAGCTCATAGCTAATTAGTATTAAAAATTACCCTAAATCTTAGTACTTTATATGTATTATTTTAAAATGTTAAACTTAGTAGAATGAATTGCTTTCTAGAACAATTCAAAGTAATTGGGAAAGATAAGAAAATTTAAAAATATAAGAAAATACCTGAGTAATTTGTCTGAATTTTCTCACTAGATGGTAACTCTTTGTAAGCTCTGTATTCTCAGAGCTCTTGGAACCTGACATTCACATCAAGTGAATCAATAAATATTTTAAAAACCAGGGCATTTAAGTGCTCTGATATTACTTACGTATAGATATTAAAATGTTTATATGTAATTTAGAAATCTTGTATATACTAATTTATTTACCAGTGCTTAAGAAGACAACAAGCAATAGAAAAGGAGATAGTAATAATTGTTAGTGGTACCAGAGCTTAGATGATTTATGCTTCTTAAAAGTTAGTTCAGGTAATTCCATTAATGATTTATTAATAAAATTCCATTTCAAATTTTTGTTATGTGCATTAAACTTGTCCAACATACCATTAACTACTCTTAATTCCAGTAATACTGTCTCTTAATTTTCAGAAGAAAAGTACTGTATTATCATGCCATGGACACCAGAAAGTTACATTTTCTGATATCTGTTGAGTAAAAATAAATATGCTGGGTATATAAGAATAGAAGACTATTCTTACCATGAAAATTTTTATTTATATATATTAATTTTCATATTTTTATGAGAGATATGTATATCAGCCTCACAGAATAGCTCTTCACTCACCTAATATGACCAAAGATTTTGCTTATCATTCACTTTTTATATCTTAAACTTATGGAAGTTAAGAATTCTAAAGAGCAAGGAATAATTTTTAAAGTAATAAGATTAAAAGGTAATAATAAAAATTTAACTCTAAAATTGCATATAAAATTCTCGTAAGAAACCTAAATTGAAACTAAATCAAATCTCTACAGTTGTTACATGTCTAATTCTGTTTTGAATAGTGATCAAAATGAAAACTTTCCTTGAGTTCTTAGAGTTAGCTAAGCTACCCATACCTTCCAAAAAATAGCATTTTTGTCACATTTACTGTAAATCAGTCATCTTCATACTAAGTCAGATTTCACAGCCTTAATTCATTAGGATGTATTGATTTTTGAAGACTTGTCATTTTGCTTTAAGAAGGTTTGAGACTTGGATTTAACATCCAAATTTTTATAAAATTTCTGTTATCTATGTTCAGGTTAAATAAGATGTTGTGTGTATGTTTTTAAGTAGTATATTAATAGGATAAATACTATAGAATGCCAGAAAGAATTTAAATAGCTATAAACATTAACTCACATTAAATAATTTACCAATTTACTTCCAGATCTTTGATGCTTTTAAATCTCGACTTCACGATTCCAATAGTAAAGTAAATCTGGTGGCTCTAGAAACAATGCACAAAATGATTCCTTTGCTTAGAGACAACTTATCTCCTATAATCAACATGCTAATTCCAGCAATAGTAGATAACAATCTGAATTCTAAGAATCCAGGCATCTATGCTGCTGCCACAAATGTTGTTCAGGCACTGAGTCAGCATGTAGGTAAGAAATCTTACTTTTGCACTCAAATTATTTTGACTTTACTTTCATACTTTCTGATCCAACACATGATGTATATTTTATAATGTTGAAATCATAGATATTCAACATTTGTCATTTAATGTTGTGATATTCTCAGTATTTTAAATTATTTTTAGAGATTAAACAATATCCCATTAAATTGGCTTTCTCATCCCTTATTTTTTATTTTTCAGTTCTTTTTTTTTTCTACATCAACCTCACATCTGGTGCAAAATTAACTCAAAACGGATTGTAGATTTAAATGTAAAACTTAACTGTAAAACTTTTAAAGACAACATAGGTAAAAATCCTTAGGATTTTGGTGAAGAGGTGTTAACATGACACTAAAAGCATGATCCATAAAAGTCGACAAATTAGAGTTAATCAAATTTGAAAACATTTGCTCTGCAAAAGACCTATTAAGTGCATAAAGAGACAAACTACAGATTTGGAGGAAGTATTTGCAAACCACATATCTGAAGAAGAACTCAGGTAGAATACATAGAGAACTCTCAAAACTGAACATTAAAGCAAACAATCCAGTTAGATAATGGGCTAAGGACATGATAGAACACTTCACTGAAGAGGTTATATGGATGGCAAATAAACATATAAAAAGATGTTTAATATCACTTGTTATTAGGGAACTACAAGTGCAAGTTAAGACCATGATCGCTACACAAATATGTTAGTCTTTTCAGGCTGCTCTAGCAAATCACTACAGAGTGGGCAGTTTAAAAACAAACATTTATTTCCTCACAGTTCTGGAGGCTGGAAAGTTCAAGATCAGGGTGCCAACAGATTTGGTATCTGGTGAGGGCCTACTTCCTGGTTCCTAAATGGCCATCTTCTGTTTGTGTCTTCACATGATGGATGGGGCACTGGAGCTTTCTGGGGCATCTTTTGTGAAAGCTCTAATCCCATTTATGAAGGCTCTACCTTTATGACCTAATCACCTCTCAAAGACCTCACCTCTGAATACCATAACAACAGGGATTGGGTTTCAACATATGAATTTTGGAAGACACATAAATAAAATGGTGTAGCCACTCTAGAAAATAGTTTATTGATATCTTTAAGAAACCTAAGCATACACTTACTATATATCCCATCAGTTGTATTCCTAGGTATTTATTCTACAGAAATGAAAACTTAACTTCCATCCAAGAAGTTACACTCTTGTTCATAGCAGCTTTATTTGCAATAACCAAAAACTGCAGACAACCTAAATGTAATTCAGTGAGTAAATAGTGAAAAAATTTATGATACATCCATACCATAAAATACCACTGAGTAATAAAGTAGTATTATAGTTACATGTAACAACTCGGATGGATCTAAAAGGGCATTATGCTGAATGAAAAAGGACAGTCCTAAAAGGTCACATACTGTAGGATTCCATTTGTATAACCTGAAAATGATAAAAGTTTACAGAGATGGAAAACAAATTAGTGGCTATCAGGGTTTAAGGGCAGCTAGGAGGGGCTGGATGTGACTATAAAGAGGCAGCACTAGGAGATCTTTGTGGTAATAGAATGGTTCCCTATGCTAATCACAGTGATCATTACACAAATCTCCACATGTGATAAAATGACGTAGGACTATACACACACGGAGGGGTGCCTCGCTGGCTCAGTCATTAAAGCATGTAACTCATGATCTCGGGGTCATGAGTTCAAGCCCCACAATGGGTGTAAAGCTTACTTAAAAATCAACAAAGAAAGTGAATGATGTAGATTAGAACTATGCACAGGTATTGTCAGATATATTACATATCAAATTATTTTGGATAATTATGTAAGATGTAACCTTTGGATGAATGGTACACAGGACCTTTTTGTACTATCTCTGGTTTCCTGTGAATCTATAATTATTACAAAACTAAAACTTTGAAAAAATCAGTAAAAATAAAAACTATCCCCTCCAAAATGTAATTTTGTTTGTTTTTTATTTTGTTTGTTTTTGATAAACTTATATTCTATCTTTTGGAATAAGATGACTAGGAGATAGGCAATTCTTTTGCTTTTTTATACCTATGATAGCTGTTTTAAAACTCCTACTTGAGGTATTTTTATTTCTTATTTGCTATAAGAATAGTATTCTATTAAGGTTTTATAGATAATGTTAAGTAGTGAGTACATAGATTTAAAAATCTTTTTAACATATTTGCATTCATTTGCTTGAATATCTTTTCCTTTCAATGCTGTGTAATGGAAAATAAGAACTCCTAACTCTTTAAACATGTGTCTATATTATTCTTTTTGTTTAGACAATTATTTGCTTCTACAGCCATTTTGCACAAAAGCTCAGTTTTTAAATGGAAAAGCAAAACAAGATATGACTGAAAAGCTTGCTGGTAAATATTCTTTAATTGTTATTTCTAAAGAAATATTAACTAAAGAAAAATGATAGGCATTTCAGTTAGTTTTGGGATAGCTACCAAATTCAATATCATTACCCACGATGTAGAAATGACTTGCATAGGTGCACCTAGGTGGCTCAGTTGGTTGAGCGCCCAACTTTGGCTCAGGTCATGATCTCGCAGTTCGTGGGTTCGAGCCCTGCGTCAGGCTCTGTGCTGATGGCTCGAAGCCTGGAGCTTGTTTCAGATTCTGTGTCTCCCTCACTCTCTGCCCCTCCCCCACTCGTGCTCTGTCTCTCTCTGTCTCAAAAATAAATAAACTATTAAAAAATTTTTTTAAAAAGAAATGACTTGCATAATGATCCATATGAGAACTTTTTAAGACTTTTGCCCCAAATATTTTTTAGTTTATCCTTTTTATTTCCTAGTAATTATTTCTTCTTGTCAGATTTAAAAATAGAGACATTAAAATCAAATTGGTACTCATGAAAAACTATTTCAAATTATATGTTTCATAAAAGATCATTGGGTTAAAAATGTATGTTTTTTGGAAAACATTGAGGTAAATTTGGGGTTTAATTCCTGTCTTTACTAATTTTGCCTGAGCTAAGTTGTCCTGTGTGGAATTCTAATATTTGAAGATTCCAGTCTTAGGGAAGAAAGTTTCTGACCTTACTTTTCTTTAAAATGCCTGACATTTTAGAACAAATGGCATAGGGAAGAAGCTTTTTTTTAATATACTTTTTAATTAGCAAAACTTTATATTTTAAAAACCTGACTGTTTACTATATTTTTATGTTTCAGATATTGTCATGGAACTTTATCAAAGGAAGCCCCATGCCACAGAACAGAAAGTGTTGGTTGTTTTATGGCATCTCTTAGGGAACATGACAAATAGTGGCTCTTTGCCTGGAGCTGGAGGAAATATACGAACAGCCACAGCTAAATTATCAAAAGCACTTTTTGCACAAATGGGTCAGAATCTATTAAATCAGGCTGCATCTCAACCACCACATATCAAAAAGAGTTTAGAAGAATTGCTCGATATGACAATATGAAATGAATTATGATTCTTTGATGAAATATAGTATGATGAACAAAATTGTTTACATGATGACAAATGGAACTTTTTAAAGTTACACTTTCAGTGCCTGCATTTCTCATCTGGTAAATTAAGTCAATGGCTATTTGTATTTGCAACCAGTGGGCACACATCTGCCCTGCATCAACCCTACCACTTGTACCCATCACACAGAAACCTAAAATAATTAATATAACCTAATATTCATGAAATCTGAGGCAAATGGAATGAATCCAATTATAATATTTTTGAGGAAAGTCCTGCTCATTTGCACTGTTCTATAGAAGCCACCATTCATTGTCCTATATGTACAATTAGATTTGTGATTAAAAATATACTTTTTATTATGTAATCATGTTCTGTCATTACTCAGCCTTATTTTATGAAGTGAAAGAAGTCATTGAACTATGTTATCACAAACTAACTTTTGTGTGCTATTTGTGGAAAACATATATTTCCGAAATCAGTCCGCTAATATGATTGTGCAGTATTAGCTTGCTTTTGCTGCTGTGTTAATGTGATATATTTGCTTACCATTTGGGTTTAATCATCTACATAATTGTGAAATTTAACACATTATAATGAAGCATGATGACCAAAGTTTTAGAAAACAAACATTTTAAATGCACGTTTAAGAAAACGTGTTGAATGTAACTTCCCTATTTTTGTGTGCAAACACTAAATTTTATTTCTATATACCCTGACATTTATAAAGGTGTTATTTTGCTGCCCAGTTGTGTAATTCTCAAAAATAGTGCCAGGTCTTCTATAGGCTTTTCTCAGAATTCTTGGGCTATAAGTACTGTATGCATCTTAAAAAGAAAAGGAATGTTACAAAATAAAAGGATTTATTTCTGTAGATGTGTGAGAGGTGTGCTATTTTTCCAACTTAACAAATTTGTTAAAATAAAAAAATATATATATTGTAATATTGACTTAGCACTTTCACTTGGAATACTTGATACAATATTGACCTATCTCTATTGACCTAACAATAGGCCTGGGATATAGTTCTAACTTTAGAGGAAATTAGGTGTGTGATCTTGGGCAAGTCACTTACCAGTTTTAGGTCTTCCATTTTGTCATCTCTAAAATTGAGGGCTGAATAGATGATTTTTAAGGTTCTGTCTTGTTCTAAAATTATACGGCTCTGTGTTGTAGTTTACTCAATGATCACTTTATTACAACTGTGAACTATCTTCATTCCTTTTCACTTCTTGTGTCACTAACTGGTTTTCTGATGTATTTGGCTGCATTTTAAATTGTGATCCTTTGTATTACTCCAAGAGTGCTGAGAAGAAAATGGGGGGTGGGAGGTTACATCAATTTGAAGAGAAGCTGAAAGGAAAGATTTGGTTGCTTTTTCTGTTTATGGGCCTTGTTACATACATTCATAGTTACATACATCTTAAACACTTTATCTTCTCTTTTTTATTATGTGGCTATAGATGGGTCTGAAGTTGTCAAACTTTCTGTAAAGAACCAAAAAGTAATTATTTTTGGTTTTGTAAGGTACAGATTGTGGCATATATTTTGTTTTTTGTTTTCTTTTTTTTACAATATTTTAAAAATGTAAACATTCTTAGGCCAAACAAAAACAGGCCTCTGACATACTTTGTTAACACCTAATTTAGACTCTCTTGACCTCACCTGTAAATCTGAAATCATCATTAAATTTTTCTTTAACCCTTAATGATATGCACTATTAAAACTATAGTTACAGATTCCAAGTTTTATTCATTTTGACCATTGTCCTTGTGTTATTGCAAATGTGCCTACTAAATTTGCATTAATTGTTGGATATATTGAAGGTAAATTTTAAATTTCAAAGGGAAAAGACCATTACTTATGTATAAACTTAATTATCTGTTTTTTTGAGTTGATGTAGTTTGAATTTTGCATTGAAAAAGTACAGTAAATATAGTCACTACTATTAATGTGAGGACTTTACATAATCTCTGTGCTATCTTTTATTATAAAGAAAATACTCATTATGTAACAGAATCTCAGGTCTTAAAGATTTTCTCACTTTTAGTAACTTCTTTTTTTTTTTTTTTACAAATAGTTTATTGTCAAATTAGTTTCCACATAACACTCAGTGCTCATCCCCACAAGTGTCGTCCTCCATGCCCATCCCCCCCTCCCCCCCACATCCATTAGTCCTCAGTTTTTGTCAGCATTCAGTAACTTCTTAATAATGAGCACTTAGAAGTCAACAAAGAATTGGAGACTGATCACTGATTGAAAGAACAGCAAAAGGCCTGAATAAATTGGGAAGAATGAATAATTATACAAGCAGTAATAATTATAAAAGTTTATGACAACGAGCAAGCACTGTAACTAAAAAATAAAGAAAAAAATTGAAGTGGCATATTTACCCAATGGACTCCATATCATATAGTCATTAAAAATGTTAAATACTTTAATCACAGGACAATATCCAGAGTGTTAAATGCAAAAAGTCTGACTACAAAATAAATGCAGTGTCTCTATCAAATATATATGCACACAGAAAATAAAACTGGAATAATACAACAGCAACATGTTAAACTATAGTAAACTATGAGTAAAGAAGTTAATTTTTTTCAGAAATGAACAATATGTATTACTTATGTAATAAAATTTCAATTACAGGGGCACCTGGGTGGCTCAGCCGGTCAAGCGTCCGACTTTGGCTCAGGTCATGCTCACATGGTTTGTGGGTTTGAGCCCTGCGTCGGGCTCAGTGCTGACGGCTAGCTCAGAGCCTGAGCCAGCTTTAGATTCTGTATCTCCGTCTCTCTCTGACACTCTCCTGCCCATGCTGTTTCTCTTTCTCTCTCGGAAATAAATAAAACATTTTAAAAATTTTAATAAATAAAATAAAATTTCAGTTACAACAAGTAAAAGTCTGGAGAGAATCTGGAAATAAAGATAATGTGAAGAGAAAAAATATGGCGAGAGAGTAGTGAATATTAGAAAGTGGTAAGAGAGGTAGAAATGATTAGAAGGTAGATGAGAAAGGGGAGCAAGATATTTCAAAGGTAAGGAACTTAAGACTGATTTAGAAAGCATGGATTTGGAACCCAATTTTATTATCACTTACCAAACCTTATATTCTGAGTTATCATGAGGTCCAAAATTAAAATGGGATTGGGTATAAGAAAACATTTGTAAGACTCAAATTTTCTACAAAGATAATTCCTTTCAAGGAGCAAATTAAGAAAATGAACAGAAACCCTATAGAAATCTTGACTATTGGGATAAGCTAGGCCTACTTATTTCATTGCTGGTTAGGGGTGTTGAATATGTCAAAGGCAAAATCAAGTACTCATTAATGATTTATGGCTTCATAAACCATTCTGCAACAGAGAACCTAAACTCTTTTTTTTTTCTAATATTTTATTTATTTCTAGGAGAGAGAGAGAGAGACAGCGTGAGCAGGGGAGGGTCAGAGAGAGAGGGAGTCACAGACTGAAACAGGCTCCAGGCTCTGAGCTGGCAGTCAGCACAGAGCCCGACGCGGGGCTCGAACCCACGAACCGTGAGATCATGACCCAAGCGAAAGTCGGACGCCCAACCGACTAAGCCACCCAGGCACCCCGAGAACCTAAACTCTTAATTCATAATTAAACTCTCTGGGCAGAACAATGGATAAGCAGAGACTTAAAAGCCTTAAAGTAATTTACAGATTTAGCAAAGTTGTCACATATATATATATATACGTATATATATATATATACACATATATATATATGTGTATATATATATATGTATATATGTATGGATGGCATTATGTAAAATGAAGACAGAATGATCTGCTGCTACCAAATTCTGGTCAGTCCTAAATTTTTTTTTTTTTCTCACCACTATGCCTGGAGTAGTACCCATGCTGGATGCTAAATAGATGATATTTGAATAAGATGGTGAATGATACGTAAATTTGATATTTATTCTGGAGACAGGAAGCAATGTTTCCAAAGGTGGAAATGGTGTATTAATAAAGTAATCAGTAGCAGAGGGTTAGTTGGATGGAGCAGGGCAAGGGTATAGGCAAGGAAGTCTTGCCTATAATCCAAAGGGGCAAATGGATTTCATCAAATGTTCCAGTCTAATGAGTTGATAGTATCTGCCTGTGCAATGTATTGAAAAAGACAGGTTAAATCCAATTTCAGTAGGAAGGAGTGTATTGATCTATCCAGGACTCAGAGTCAGACTCTAGATAGCAAATGTCTAAACTATAGTAGAAGCAGTGAGAATTGAAAAAACAAAATGGGTCTGAAATGTATTGGTAACACGATTGACTGAATTGATGACACACTTAGATCTGGAAGATAGAGGAGTAAAAAATCAATGAAGTTTGTAGCACTGGTGAGTTTCTCTAGAAACTTCTGTTTTTGTTTTTGTTTTAATTTAGGAAAGGAGGCCTTTTTTATGTACTTCTAGCTCTATCTCATTGACCACCCTTAGATTCACGGGAAGCTGAGAAATTGAGTATTTCATTTCCTAGGCTCAGTAGTAGAAGAAAATAATAGGGATTGTAGTGGGAACAGATATGACTGAGCCAGTCTATGCTATCTGTCATATTCTAGAAGTCCCTATTCTGTTTGATTAACCACAATGGCATTCTATGTCCCTGGGAACTGGTATTTGTTCAGAAACTGTCCAATCAATTCTGAAAAGCACATTTTTCCCCCAGAGTGACATTACCTTAATAGGTAGTCAGAGATCCCTTTAAAGGAATGTGAGGGATTTTCATAGTAATATTACTGCAGAATCCTTAATGATTACTTGCCCTTCTCTTATTTAAACTGATCATGGGAAGTAGGTGACAAATTATGATTCGCTTATTTAGAGGCTTTTTTAGGAAATACAAAACAACTAAGATCTTAGTATTTTACTCACCTATTTTGGTCCCATGATCAATTAAATATTGCTAAGTATCAGGGGCACCTGGGTGGCTCAGTTCATTAAGCATCTGACTTTGGTTCAGGTCATGATCTCATGGTTCAGTTCATGAGTTCAAGCCCCAAATTGGGCTCTCTCCTTTCAGCACAGAACCCTCTTGGTATCTTCTGTACCCCTCTCTCTCTGCCCCTTCCCTGCTCATGCACACATGCACACTCTCTCTTGAAAATAAATAAATGTTAAAAAAAAAAATTGGAGGAGCCTGGGTGGCTCAGTTGATTATGTGTCTGACTCCAGCTCAGGTCATAGTCTCATGGTTCATGGGTTCAAGTCATACACCAGGCTCTGCATTGATGGTTTGGACCCTGTTGGGGATTCTCCCTCTCTCTGTTCCCTCCCCTCTCATGTTTGCTCTCTCTCAAAATAGATAAGCTTAAAAAAAAAAAAGATATTGCTAAGTATCCCTGCTAAGTCAGTTCATTCAATTACCACAAGATCCTCTTCCCTATTATCCTTATCATGCTTCTTTGCCTCTAAAAATCGAGCTCTCTGCCATCTAGGAATCTTTGTATCACCATAGAAATCGCTGCACCTATATCACCAGACGACTGTCCTATAGCACCCCCAGCCACCGAGAACTACCACACAATCTTCCTTGACTTACAATGTGGTTATGTCCCAATAAACCCTTTGTAAATTGAAAATGTTGTAAGCTAAAAATGCATCTAACACATCTATTAAACATCATAGCGTAGCATAGCCTACCTTAAACGTGCTCAGAACATGACAGCCTATAGTTGGGCAAAATCTTCATGTATTCTCCATACTTTTGTCAACAAATTTGTAAACTTTCAACTGTCTTGCTATATAAGTCTTGCTGTACAAGTTTGACATTATAATTGGCCCCCAGAATATGCTGGAATCTGATTCTGTTATACATTTAGGAAAAAATGGTAATTGTTGGGAGTGGGTAATAAGGAAAATTGGCTTCTTCATGCAAGGTATGGCCTTCACAGATTAGGTGAAGCCTATACAGATTTCTAAGTAAGGCAGAATGATTTCTTCAGACCAGTGAGAGGGGGTTGCTTTTGTTTGATGAATGAGGCTCAAACAGTGAGAGGTTATAAGTTAAGGATACTTCAAATTATTTGAATTCTACCATATGCCCATTTCATTTCTTTGGTTCTGCTGTTTCTTGAACAATGCCTTAATCTTCACAGAAGAGTTTTGACAAGTCTATGAATTCAACTGACCCTGTAATTTAGCAATCTGTGGCCCCAGACGTTGAGTGTGTTTGGCTCTTTTAGGCCCATGGCTGCAAAGAATAAATTATTTTGGGGGCGCCTGGGTGGCTTAGTCGGTTAAGCGTCCGACTTTCGCTTAGGTCATGATCTCGCGGTTCGTGGGTTCAAGCCCCGCGTCGGCTCTGTGCTGACTGCCAGCTCAGAGCCTGGAGCCTTTTTCAGAGTCTGTGTCTCCCTCTCTCTCTGACCCTCCCCTGCTCACGCTGTCTCTCTCTCTCCTAGAAATAAATAAAAATATTTTTTAAAAAAGAATAAATTATTTTGTTACTATCAGAAGAAATCCTTGATTTTTGGTCCCTACTTTCAGCTAAGAATTTAGAAATCTGATCTTAGGGGTGCCTGGGTGGCTCAGTCAGTTAAGTGTCCGACTTCGGCTCAGGTCATGATCTCACAGTTGGTGGGTTCGAGCCCTGCGTCGGGCCCTGTGCTGACTGCCAGCTCAGAGCCTAGAGCTTGTTTCAGATTCTGTGTCTCCCTCTCTCTCTGACCATCCCCTGCTCACGCTGTCTCTCTCTCTCTCTGTCTTTCACTTTCTCTCTCTCAGAAATAAGTACAACATTAAAATTTTTTTTTAAAAATCTGATCTTATCATTGTCTTTAAGCTGTCCAGTGTTAGCATAAATAGCCACCCCACCCTTCACTTCTGCCAGAAGCTTCGCCTTCCATGTGCATGTCATTCTAGATGACTACAGTTTCATACCATATGTGTACTGTATGCACTGAGAATGCCAAGCAAGCACTGCAAAGTCAATGTGGAGCCCAGTGTGGGGCTTGAACTAATGAGCCGTGAGATTGTGACCTGAACAGAAATTAAGGGTCAGACACGTAATCAACTGAGCCACCCAGGAACCCCTATAGATGCCTAATTTAAACAGAAGAGAGGTTCATAAAAAACATCTGGTATTACAGAGGGTTTTTTTTTTCCTTTCCTTAGTATGATTTTTTTTTTAACATTTATTTATTTTTGAGAGACAGAACATGAGCAGGGGAGAGGGAGAGAGAGAGGGAAAGACAGAATCTGTTGCAGGCTCCAGGCTCCGAGCTGTAAACATAGAGCCCAATGCGGGGCTGGAACCCACACACCACCTCAGATCATGACCTGAGCCAAAGTCCGATGCCCAACTGACTGAGCCACCCAGGCACCCCAGTATGATATTTTTGAAGTTCATGCATTTGTTGTATGCAGCAGTAATTTGTTACTTTTTATTGCTAAGATATATATTACTGTATAAATATACCACACTGTTTATTCAATTGATGGATATTTGGATTGTCTCCAATTTGAGGCTGTTATGAATAATGCCACTATGAATATTTGTGAGCCAGTATTTGTTTGGATGTGTATTTTCATTTTTCTTAGATACATATATAGAAGTGTAGTTGCTAGAGGTTTTTTTTTTTAATGTTTATTTATTTTTTAGAGAGAGAGAGAGAGAGAGACAGAGCATGAGTGGGGGAGGAGCAGAGAGAAGGAGGCAGAATCCAAAACAGGCTCCAGGCTCTGAGCTGTCAGCACAGAGCCCCTATGGAGAGCTTGAACCCATGAACTGTGGGATCATGACCTGAGCCGAAGTCGAACGCTTAACTGACTAAGCCACCCAGGCGCCCCTATAAAGTTTTTTATGAGGCTAGGTAGCTAGTAAGAATGTCCAAATTGCATCACAAAGCTGGTCTGGGGAAAACACCACTGCCAATATTACAGAGGAGAGGCACCACATCACCCCACTGATACTACACACTCCCACACTGGATTCTGATCTTAAGAGTCATGTGTGCATCTGTCTGTCTGTCTCTCTCTCTCTCTCTCTCTCTCTCTCTTTCTCTTTCTCTCTCTGTGTGTGTAGGACTAGGAAAATAAGTATCTGGTAGTTTTGGCTCTTACAGTGGGATATAGTCTCTCTGCTTCAGAGAGAAGTGATGTCCCAAACAGAAGGAGGAGTTTCGTATGCTAAAACAAAAAATGTCCACTGCATAAGTCGCTGACATATGGGAGGTGATGGAATCAATTAGGAGAAAAAGCACTGCGTTTAAATTTCACATTTATGTGAGGTTTTGTGTTAGTCTGGGTCCTCCAAAAAGCAGATGCCATAGTAGCAAGAGATTTATTAGGGGGATAAACAGTGGAGATTTTCAAGCAGGAGAGTGAGAGCAAGAGCGCTGGCTGGAAAGGTAATATGTAATAAACTAGATAAAGGGAAACATGAATCTACAGTGAATAAAGATGAAGTAGAGAGATTTTTATAAAATGGCTATTGGAGGGGGATGCTATCTCAGAGATAATTTTATTTACTGATGAAGAACTTGAGATAAATTTACGAAAGATTGGAGGAACCAGCAAAGGACTGAAGAAGGCATGGCACTCAGAAACACTGAATGACAGTGCTAGGGCAAACTCTGCCAGTCTTTCCAACATATTACTCCCTTAACTGTTTCTTCCCATAGTAAACATCTAAAGTTGCTTGTTAAACCAGTAAAAAGTGTAGCTGCACCGAGAATCCAAAAGTTAGCTTGACTATTAGAAGTGGCAATGGAAAAGGAAAGTTGCAACGACAAGCAATTTGATGAATGTGAAAGGTAGACATAAGAAGACTGATTTTTTTTAAGTTAATTTTTTTATTTAAGTAACCTCTACACCTAATGGGAGGCTTGAATTCAGGACCCAAGATCAAGAGCCCCATGCTCCCCTGTATGAGCCAGCCAGGTGCCCCTGACTTTGATATTTGGAAGCAAAGTTACCATTGAGGGGATTTATGATTAACAGGGTTGTGGACAGGATATGTCATCTTGCAAATAAATATTTCTGGAATCAGATTTCAAAGGAGGAAGTTGTAGCGCAATTATGGTACTACTGAACCTTGAACTAGGGATTGCATGGTGGGTGGTGGGTGACTCAGGAACCTTGTAACAGAAACAGGATAGAGGTCAGATTTTGGGGAAAAAAATTTTTTTTAAAGTGAGGATGAGAGGGCAATTGAAGAGGACTGCTAAGATTGTCAAGGAAAGAAGCCTTCATATTTGTCCAGAGGATAATTTTACATATTCCAATAATGATCAGTTTCTCAAGCCTCTAACTTGTTTCCACTACTGTTCCCTCTTTTTTTTTTTTTTTCTTTTTTTTTTTTTCTGTTTCCTCTTAGAAACCTGAGAGGACCCAGAATCCGTAGCATCCTGAAGGGTGGAGATTTAAGGCTTAATTTCTGTTCATGTTTAGGGAGAGTGGTAAAGCCTGGGCAATTGTTGGGAAAAACCTTAGACTTGCCCCCAAAAGACAACAATATTTTCTACAATATCTTTCTTTCCTGGGTGGGGTGGGGCGGTATCTGTGTTTAAGATCAAGGATGTAAAAGGCTCTAAACACCGTCTTTCGGCTTGGAAAACTTCTGGCAGGAGCAACTGCTCGGCCTCTCGTGGCGGCGGGGCGGAGTCGGGGCGGAGATCGGGCGGGGCCGGGGCCCCAGGATCCCGCGGAGGGCGAGGCCTGCGCGCCGCACAACCACGTGACTCCTTCGCCTCTTGGGACACCGACGCATGCGCGCCGCGCTCTCGACGAGGCGGCCCTGGTGTCGGTGGCGGCCGCTGCGGTGGCTGTGGGACGGAGACGGTGGAAGTGCCATCCTCGGCTCGGTTGGCTCAGACTGCGGCTCATGGCCTTGAGTGGCATCCGTCGTCAGGTCAGCCGGAGCGGGCATTTTGGAATTGGCTGGGGTGAGGGGTGGTGATTCGAGGGACAGGAAGGGGCCTGCCTTGTTTCAGGCCGCGCTGGGGTTGCGGCCTCCCTCTGCCGCCCTGTTTGAGGCCAGGCCTGGCCTCGCCTCAGCTCCCAGCTGTCCATTCCTTTCTCCTTCCCACCTGTTGGGTGGAGCAGCGCGAGGTTTCTTTTCTTAGTTAGACCAAACGCTTCTCTGACGAGCGCTTATGGAGGGCGGGGAAATGTGGGCCTCCCCCTTGATTTAGGAAGCGTTTTGCGGGTAAGTCTGAAGCCCTTGCTTCCTAAGAGCTAGAAACCAGTGTGCCGGGACGGCTGGGAGTGAAAGGAACCCAATAGTAGCCGCTAGAGAATTGGGAGAATTCAAATTCTGTTAATTAAAGCTTGTGGGCGCTTGTAGGGGCGCGCTCCGCGTTCTGACTACACAAGCCACACTTTTAAGACCCTGAGTCACAGGAACCCATCCATCAGCCAGAGCTTTTGGCGGCATAGGATAGAAGCAGGAAAAACAGACATTGAAGACCTCAGTAGGATCTTTTAAAGAAATCTATTTAAAAATAATGTTTACCTTTTATAGTCAGAGACCCCAACACTGGTGTTTTTCTCGCTCTGCAACCACATCTTTAAATTAATAAGTAGTATTGTTCTTGTTATCGATAATATTATAATACCATATTATTTAATGCCTATTTTTTAGTTTGATGTTCATGTTGCCTTCTGTGTAAGGACTTCATGCTATTTGGCAACAGATCCAATATGTTCAGAAATACTTTAAATTTTTTTACAGCTGGAAAGGTTGAAGCTTAAAACAAATTTCATACAGGGAAGTATGAAGCTCATTTTGGAACTTGTGTTTTCTATGACGCTCCTGTTGGAACTTATGTGTTTTGGTGTCTCTGGGAGCTTAAGGGGATTGGAAAAAAAAAACCCAAAAAACTGTCAGGTACCCCCTCTTCCATTTATAACTTCATACTAGAGTTGCAAAAGTTGGAACTTTCCGCTGTTCAGCTTCTGGTAGGGATACAGTGAGCTAAAGTAGTTCTACTAAAGAACAGTAGTTCTTAGACTGTGAACTCTGGAATAATTAGGGGTTGACCAAAGGTGGCTAATTAGTAGTTGGTATGAGATATTTGAAGTGAGAATTGAAAAGCAGCATTTCTTTCTTTCTTTTTTGGGGGGGGGAGGGGGACAGAGTATATGGTAATATTTTTACTTGCTTACATATAGTGGAATAAGAAAAAGAATTTTATAAATCAAATGATAAAATGTGTGTACATGTGCACCAAGTTTTTTTTTTTTTTTCTCTTAGAGAGACAGCATGAGCAGGGGAGGGTCAGAGAGAGAGGGAGACACAGACTCTGAAATAGGCTCCAGGCTCTGAGCTGGCAGTCAGCACAGAGCCCGACGCGGGGCTCGAACCCACGAACCGCTAGATCATGACCTAAGCGAAAGCCGGACGCTCAACCGACTAAGCCACCCAGGCTCCCCTGCACCATGTTTTAAAGAGAAGGAACAGGGGCGCCTGACTGGCTCAGTCAGTAGAGCATGGGACTGTTGATCTCAGGGTTATGAGTTCAAGCCCCACATCAGGTGTAGAGATTACTTAAAAATAAAATCTTAAGAACTAAATAAATAGGACAGAACCCTCTGTGGTATGTTAGTAAGTAATTCCGCATAAAACATAGGATTTTTTGTGTGAGTGAAAAATAGTCAAAGGAGAAAGAAAGTAGTAGTTCCAGTCAAACGGTGATTTTTTTTTCCAAAGACCTGAAAATGACCCATACACTTATGTAAATATATATTGCATAAAGTATAGTTTTTGGAACATACTAAGTGCTTAATATATGGAAACTTAAAAAAGATCAATCTGAACATTTTATTTAGCCTCTGAAAATAGTTGCCAAAACCAGTGGTTATGGTAGTCTCTTTTCTGAACAACATTTGTTTTCAAATTGCTTATTGTGATTGAGGAACAGTGTAACTTGTAGATTGTAAAGCTAGTTGATTTGCAGTACTCAAACTACTGACTTTTTAGTCCTTGGATTTTTTTTGTGTGTGTGTTGCTCTGTTTATGAAAGGAATAATAAATGGCATGATTTTGAGTGTCTACAGAGAATAAAAGAGAAAGTGTTTAATTAGATTTCCCATTCTTTTTTAAAAAAATTTTTAATGTTTTATTTCTGAGAGAGAGAGACAGCGTGAGCAGGAAGGGTCAGAGAGAGAGGGAGACAGAATCTGAAGCAGGCTCCAGGCTCTGAGCTGGCTGTCAGCACAGAGCCCAACGCTCGAACCCACAAACCGTGAGATCATGACTGAGCCAAAGTCGGACACTTAACTGACTGAACCACCCAGGCTCCCCTCCCATTCTTATTTAAGTATAGGTTAGGTGATCCTCCAAAAGACCTTTTAAATTTTAAGATGGCATGCTGAATTATTAGGTTTAATGTTTAATGTATGTTATAAGGTATTAAATTAGATTTCCCATTCTGGGGCACCTGGGTGGCTCAGTTGGTTAAGCTTCTGACTTTGGCTCAGGTCATGATCACAGGGTTCGTGGGTTTGAGCCCGGCGTCAGGCTCTGTGCTGACAGATAGCTCAGAGCCTGGAGCCTGCTTCCGATTCTGTATCTCCTTCAATTGAGTATGGGTTAAGTGATCCTCCAAAAGACCTTTTAAATTTTAAGATGGTGTGCTGAATTGTTAGTTTTAATGTTTAATGTATGTTATAACTGAACTCAAAGTTATTAAATGTATGATATAGAACTATATTTTTTAATGTACTACACAGTCACTTTATAATTTATCATGTTTCCTTTCCTGCTTATGAACTTAGGTCTCTAATATGATTTTATAAGAAAGTGCATATAGTAAAAAGGCATTAATTGGTTTGGTGAGTTGAGAAAAGGAGGAAAGTTTTGTTAGTCTCAGAAAATAGAGTGAGCCAAGGCTCAGACACGAAAAATTTATTGGGCTTTGTAAATGGCAATAAGGAGGAATACCGTAGGATTAGTATGTTTGAAAAGTTATGACCAGGGGCACCTGGGTGGCTCAGTCAGTTAAGCCTCTGACTTCGGCTCAGGTTGTGATCTCACGGTTTGTGGGTTCAAGCCCCGCCTAGGCTCTATGCTGACTGCCACCTCAGAGCATGGAGCCTGTTTCAGATTCTGTATCTCCCTCTCTCCCTGACCCTCCCCTGCTCATGCTGTCTCTCTCTCTCTCAGAAATAAATAAAACATTTAAAAGTTATGACCAAATTTGTCACTCACTTTTTTTTTTAAACAGATATTTAATGTGCTATTACATACCAAACACTGTTTTATTTAGGTTCTGGGAACACAGTACTGAACAAAACTAAGGCTTCTCTTCTGCTGAGTTTAATATTATAGTAATATTAATTTATCCGTAGCAATAGTCTAGCAGTTTTTCAAATTTTTTTTTGACTGAGACCCATAATAATCTCTACATGTAATATTGCATCCCAAAAAACAGTAGTTGCTTTCTGTATGTATTTCAACAGTAGGCCCTTAATATGTGCATGAACTCTGATATTTTGTTTTCAATTGTATATTTTTCTATTAAAAAAATGAGAAGCTGATTTGAAGCAATCTGAAGTTTGATAAACATTACTCAAGAAGGGGAGATAAAATAGGAGCACCTTGCTGGCTCAATCAGTAAAGCAAGATCTCTTAGTTGTGAGTTTGAGACCCCTGTTGGGCATAGCAATTGCTTAAATAAATAAACTTTGGGGCACCTAGGTGGCTCAGTTGGGTAAGTGTCCCACTTTAGCTTAGGTCATGATCTCCTGGTTGATTTGTGAGTTCTAGCCCCATGTCAGGCTTTGTGCCGACTGCTCAAATCCTGGAGCCTGCTGAGGATTCTTTCTCCCCCTCTCTTCTTGCTCCACCCCTGCTTGCACTCTGTCTCTATCTCTGAAAAATGAATAAACATTAAAAAATAAACTTTTTTTTTTAAAGAGGGGAGATAATAATTACTTAAGTTGTAGCAGTAGGTAAATGAAAAGGATAGTTAATCTTTAGAGCAAGATAAGTGTGATTATTTTGTGAATGAGGCTTAGAGAGGATAAGTATTTTGCTCAGTGTTCCCTAATGTGTAACTGGACCAGATCTTTAATTCTCTTCTTTCTGGCTCTAAAGCCCAAGTACTTTATTATACCATTTCTTATTTGCTTATGAAAGTAGTATATTAGTTTTTCGTTGGGGTGGGATCAGTGGGACTAAGGACTCTCATGCTATTTATTAAATAAATTGTGTACTAGGCCTACAGGTGTACCGTATTCCTTTGTATTGGTAGATCTGCTCCTTACTCTAAAGAAACTTGTAATCTAGTAGGGAAGATGATATGGAACAAGTACCACAAATAGGATGTGTGCTATGGAGAAAAAGAATGCTATGGAAGCTTCACTGAAGGAACCTGACTAATTTGGAAGGTTTGGGAATACTAAACTTCACTCAGAGGAATGAGTAGGCTTCAGCTAGGTTGAAGATTCTAAGTGGGGATTAGGTAGAAGGGTTGGAGAGCATATTAGATAGAAGACACTGGGTACACTAAGGCCTTGAAGTTGAAAGGAGCTCAATTGGAAAACCAAGCCAAACCAAACGTCAACAAAAATAGAATTTCTTGTCTGCAAAAGTTAGTAGAGAACAGAGGAGAGTTCTGGTGTTAGGATGGATTTTAATCCTGGCTCTGATTCTTACCAACCATATAACCTTGGACAAATTATTTGATCTTAGTTTTGTTTTTCCCATTCTTAAGAATGGGTAATTGACATTTAACAAAGTATTTGTTCAATAGATGGTGTCTTACTATTATTACAAATAGCTAGTAATTGAAGTCATAGCAGTAGATGATGACATGCTTTCTTATTCATTCTTTCAAAAATAATGAATGTCTTCAGTGTGCTCAGTGTGCAATAGTTAAATGGTGTGTGTGTGTAATCACACCAAATGTCACAAAAGAATATACCTTTACAATGTGCAAAGCACTCTGATAAAAATTTTCTCTATTTTTCATTCACGAAAAGGAAAAAGCTGGTCTGAAGCAGTATGCAGTTTGAAGAATACTGGTCTAGTGAGGAAGATAATGATTAGTTAGACTGTAACAGTACTACTGTGAGTAAAAAGAAAGGGGTGGTTAATTCTTAATGTTAGGGTATACCAAATAGTAAATTATTTACCATGTTATAGTGTAATACTGTGAATAAAGGGAAAAAAAATAGGGCACCTAGTTGGCTTAGTAGGTTGAGTGTCTGACTTCAGCTCAGGTCATGATCTTGTGTCTGCTCTCTGCTGTCAGTGCAGAGACCACTTCAGATCCTCTGCCCACCTCCCTCCTGCTTGTGCGCTCTCAAAAATAAATAAATCTTAAAAAAAAGATAGAGGAAGGTAAAGGGATCATGTTTGCTGGGGATGGGAGCAAGTTACAATTTTAAATAGGGTTGCCCAGGTAGGTCTTACTGAGAAAGTGACATTTCAACAAAGAAGGAGATAAGGAAGTTATCCATATGGGAATTTGGGAGAAAATAATGCTGCTAGAGGAAACAGCCAGTTTAAAGGCTGTAAGGCTGGAGAGTGTGGTTTGTTTTAGAGAAAAGATGTCAGTGTGGCTAGGACTGAGTGAGGCCAAGAGTAGGAGAAGATGAGGTCAAAAGGAGTGGAGTGACATGGTCTTATTTATGTTTTAAAAAGAAAACTATTTGCTGTGTTGAGAATGGACTGGGGATGGGGAGGTGGTGGGATGCAGCAAAAGAGAAGTAGGAGACCTGTAGAAGGTTATGGAAGACTATAATAATATTAGAGATGAGAGATGAGGGTTTGAATGAAAATTAAAAGTGGGATGCTGAATATATATGGGAGATTCCATAACAAATTGGTTGGGTGTGAAGAAAGAAGAGTCAAGGATAGCTTCCAAGATTTTTGTCCTGAGCAGCTGAAAGGAGGGATTTTTCTGTCAGAGATGGAGAAGGAAATGGATAGAGCAGGTTTTGGGGGACAACTCAGAAGTTCTCTTAAGGACATTTTATAATTTGAAATGACTGTATGTGCAGATGATAAAAGTATATATACTTGGAAATATGGATCTGGAGTCTGGAAAAGTGGGCTGGGGATAGAATTTGGGAGTTGGCACGAAATTGGTATTTAAAACCAAGTGAGATTGGGCAGTTAATGGAGATAGAAGTAGATGACCAAGGATTAAATCCTGGGGCACTCTAAAACACCAGGTAGAAGAGGAATACCCAATTTGCCTCAGGAGACCGGCACTCGGGAGAAAGAGTGATAGAGAGGTAGGAAGAAGAGAGGTGTGACTTGGAAGCCAAGTGAGAAAATCTGTCAAGCAGGAGGACATTATCACCCCAAGGAGAGTGTTGGTTGAGAAAAGGAGAGAGCAGAGGACAAAATCTTGGGTGCTATCCAAGGACTCAATAGTACTTTGAGAAGAAAAAAATTTCTTCTGAATAGTAAGGGAGCAGTCTAAGAAGGTAGGAGGAAAGCTAGGTAAATTGTAATATGTCAGAAAAGGCAAGAAAAGAGAACCTTTCAAGTAGAAAGTCATCATTCTTGTTGGATGCTGTGAAGAGTAGATCAGAGAAAAACAACCAACCAACCAATCAACCAAAAAGGAAAGAGTAGATAAAAAAGATGAATTAGGAAGCATTTAATTGGATTTATACACAAGAGCATTGTGACCTTAGCAAATTTCAGAGTGATGAAGAAATCAAATTGAAGAGTAAATGGAGGTTACAGAAGTAGAGATGACAAGCTTAGACAGCTTCATAGACAGCTTCATTGGTTTTGTCCTTAGAACATAAGTTAAGCTAAATTGTAGTATATATGTTATAAATTATTATATAGAAGAAGAAAAATATTTATACATGTTTGAATGCTAGTAGAAGAGGTTTTACACTGAGAGAAACTGATAAAGGAAGGGTAAAGATAATGTAAGAAGCAACATTCTTGAGAAGATGGGTGGGAGAAATGATCAGATCATGAGTTCAGGGTATGACCTTTGGTAGGAGTAGAGATACTTTATCAGTTATGATCAAGGCAAGGAGGAGGACCAGTAATGATTATGTATTTCAGCCTTTATAGGAGTGCTATAGTAGAGGTACAAAACAAATACCTTGAGGGGGAAAAGAGGCAAGATTATAAATGAGGTTAGGGGATTGGGAGTTTGGTATCATAATAGATTTATTTCTTGGAGATGTAAAGAATTTTTAGAAGGAATTGGAGGATTAATGGAGATCTAATAGGATAAAGACTGACCACTGGTTGTAGCAAATAGCTCACTATGAGAAATTAGTATGTTTATTGGAGTGATATGAGTTGGAGTGCATAGTGTACCAAAAGATGGTTAAATTATTTCTAACTATAGAAATGTCACTTATTTTTAGGTATTTCACTTTTATTGACTTTGTTAGTCTAAAACTTCTTAATAGTATGCCTGTGGATTCATTATTATTTCTTTAAGAGGAAATTCCAGAAATGTTAATTTTTTTTTTTTTTTTTACAAATAGTTTATTGTCAAATTAGTTTCCACATAACACTCAGTGCTCATCCCCATAAGTGTCCTCCTCTATGCCCATCCCCCCCTCCCCCCCCCACATCCATCAGTCCTGTTTTTGTCAGCATTCAAGAGTCTCTCATGGTTTGCCTCTCTCCCTTTCCCCCACCATTTCCCCCCTTCTTCTCCCCCTTGGTCCTCCGTCAAGTTCCTCCTAATCCTCCTATACGTGCAAACATATGGTATTTGTCCTTCTCTGCCTGACTTATTTCGCTCAGCATAACACCCTCAAGGTCCATCCATGTTGCTACACATGGCCAGATTTCATTGTTTCTCATTGCCATGTAGTATTCCATGGTATAGATAAACCACATCTTCTTGATCCATTCATCTGTTGATGGACACTTAGGCTCTTTCCATGTTTTAGCTATTGTGGAGAGTGCTGCTATGAACATTGGGGTCCATGTGCTCCTATGCCTCAGCATTTCTGTATCCCTTGGGTAAATTCCTAGCGGTGCTATTGCTGGGTCCTAGGGGAGTTCTATTGTTAGTTTCCTGAGGAACCTCCACACTGTTTTCCAGAGGGGCTGTACCAGTTTACATTGCCACCAACAGTGTAGGAGGATGCCCGTTTCTCCACATCCTCGCCAGCATCTAGAGTTCTCTGATTGGCTCATTTTAGCCACTCTGACTGGCGTGAGGTGGTATCTCAGTGTGGTTTTGATGTGTATTTCCCTGATGAGGAGGGATGCTGAGCATCGTTTCATGTGTCTGTTGGCCATCTGGATGTCCTCTTTGGAGAAGTGTCTGTTCATATCTTCTGCCCATTTCTTCACTGGGTTGTTTTTTGGGCGTGTAGTTTGGTGAGTTCCTTATAGATTCTGGATATTAACCCTTTATCTGATATGTCATTTGCAACTATCTTTTCCCATTCCGTTGGTTGCCTATTAATTTTCTGGGTTGTTTCCTTGGCTGTGCAGAAGCTTTTAATCTTGGTGAGGTCCCAATCATTTATTTTTGCTCTTGATTCCCTTGCTTTTGGGGATGTGTCAAGTAAGAAGTTGCTGCGGTGGAGGTCAAGGAGGTTGTTTCCTGCTTTCTCCTCTAGGGTGTTGATAGTTTCCTGTCTCACGTTCAGGTCCTTTATCCACAGAAATGTTAATTTTAAGGTTTATGCTACATGTTGGCATATTGAAATTTGAGAATATAACCCCAAAGAAATAAGCTTTTCAAAAATGGGCATTTATGTGAGATTTACTGTGACATACTTAGTAACTATTAGGAAGGACTCAAATTAGATTGAGGGATATTTAAACAAATCCGGACATAAGGCCCTTCTTGCTTAGCTGGTTTCTGTGAACATGCCACATAAATACTTGTCTCCGAACTTGGATCTTTCTGCTGCCTGGAAATGTCTTGCTCCACATAGCTGTATAATTGACTTTCTTATTACGACTTCATCTTCTCCTTTGTTTTGTTCTTAACTCTTAATGCCATGTACATACTGTAAGCTTTTTTTAAAAAGAGATGTCTGTATTATTCAACTAAGATGTCAGTTCCTTGTGATTAAAGACTTCGTTTTGTTCAGTTAAATTTCCAGTCCTAGAACAGTAGTATCTGACACACAGAGGTTGCTCACTAAATATTGAATAAATATTATTACCCAAGGAAATGATATTGGTTAGAAATTTTTTAAAAATACTAAATGAAGGGGATTCAGCATAATTTGTACACCTAATTTCAATAAAATAAAAAATAACATAAAAAAGAAATAAAATAAAATCGTGTAAACCTTAAAGAACAAAAACCAGAACAGCAAGTATCAACATGAGAGTTAACATTTTGGAAGAAACAGATGGACAGGATTTAACTGATGAATTTAGTTTTTCATTTTCCTGTGTTCAGTTCTGTGCCTGCAGAAAAGGAGGTTAATAAGAAATAAGATGGATCTTCTCACAAAACTCCAGAGAGGCTCAGGAATTCCAGGTACCAAGTGCCTCTGAATATGAGAGTGCTGAATGGATCTAAAAATTTGAGGCTTGGTTGAAAGTCTGAAGTATGTTAGACCATAGATTTTCCTTTTCCAAGTAGGATGAGAGCAAAAAACTGAATGTTTATTATTTGCAGAGGGTGGAAACACAAGTTTTGTCACAGCTGGTGGGAGGTGGGGTAGGGCAGAGGGTCTTGATGCAAATGGGAAATTGAATGAAAGTTTACATATTGAATGGTGACATCACTAGCCCTGTTTGTTTTCTTTACTCTCAGAATGCATGTTGCCTTTTTTATAGATTTTTAAGTTGGAACATTCTTCTTTTGGAAAACTGAACACAAGGGAAATGATGTAAAGCACTGACATTTAGAGTTCCCCCTCAATAGTATGCCATCCTATGTGGAGCCTCACCGGTTTCCAAACTTGTATCTAACTTCTGATTTTTTGTGATACTTCACACTTCTTGAACAGCAATTTGATGATCACTCCACTTGAGAGACCAAAACAAATAGTCAGAAGACACTCAGAAGAGACAGTGCTGAGAATAGAAGAAAATTCAAAGTGATTTATAGAGAAATATCAGGAGATACTGCACCAGTGAAACAGGAATAGGAAACTATAAAATAGATTTTTCAGAGCATTATAAAAGAATATTTTGATTTCATATATTAAAAATCTAGTAAAAGTGACTTCTGAGGAGAATGAATCAAAGCGATGGGGTAAATGAAGGAAAAAGTAAGAAAAGTAGAAAATCAGTCCAGAAGGTCTAACACCTGCGTAATTTGAGTTCAGAAAAAGATAAAAGATAAAACCAAGTGGAGAAAATATCACTTAAATGATAAATGTGGAACATAAGAATTGAATGATGAATATCTAGATTAGAGTAGGCCTCCAAAATAAATGCCAGCAGAATGAGTAGAAAAGACTCACCTTAAGATAACCTATCATGGTGCATAGGAACACATGTACCCCAATGTTCATAGCAGCACTCTCCACAATAGCTAAAACATGGAAAGAGCCTAAGTGTCCATCAACAGATGAATGGATCAAGAAGATGTGGTTTATCTATACCATGGAATACTACATGGCAATGAGAAACAATGAAATCTGGCCGTGTGTAGCAACATGGATGGACCTTGAGGGTGTTATGCTGAGCGAAATAAGTCAGGCAGAGAAGGACAAATACCATATGTTTGCACGTATAGGAGGATTAGGAGGAACTTGACAGAGGAACAAGGGGGAGAAGAAGGGTGGAAATGGTGGGGGAAAGGGAGAGAGGCAAACCATGAGACACTCTTGAAGCTGACAAAAACAGGACTGATGGATGTGGGGGGAAGGGGGGATGGGCATAGAGGAGGACACTTATGGGGATGAGCACTGAGTGTTATGTGGAAACTAATTTGACAATAAACTATTTGTAAAAAAAAAAAAAAAAAAAGATAACCTATCATGGAATTTTGGAACACCTGGGATAAAGAGAGATGTTAAACACTGCCTGGGAGGAAAAAACAGGTTACATATAGAGGAATTTTCTCACTAGCAATGAATTACGTTTGTAAACAATGGAAATAATCCTTCAAAGCTCTCTCTTTTTTTAAATGTTTAATTTTGAGAGAGAAAAATAACGCGATCAGGGGAAGGGCAGAGAGAGAGACTGGGACACAGAATCCAAAGCAGGTTCCAGGCTCTGAGCTATCAGCACAGAGCTGGATGCAAGGCTGGAACTCACAAGCTGTGAGATCATGACCTGAGCAGAAATTGGATGTTCAGCTGACTGTGCCACCTAGGTAGGCTCCCCTCCTTTTTTTTCTTTTTCTTTTCTTTTTTTTTAAAGTAATCCATATGTCCAACATGGGACTCAAACTCAAGACCCCAATACCAAGAATTCCATGTTCCACTGACTGAGCCAGCCAAATATATATATCTTATTATGTGAAGAAGAATAACATTTACACATGTTTGAATGCTAGTGTAAGGGATTAATACACTGAGAGAAACTGATAAAGGAAGAGTGAAGATATTTAAGAAGCAGCATTCTTGAGAAGATGGGTGGGAGAAATGATCAGATCATGAGTTTTTAGGGTATGACCTTTGGTAGGAGCAGAGAGACTTTTATCAGTTATCACCAAAGCAAGGAGGAGGACCTTCAGAACTCTTAAGAAACAATTATTTTCATTATAGAATTTCATGCTTAGACAATCTGTCATTCAGTTATGAGGATTTTAGAATTGAAAAGTCTTAATTTTTTACACCACATACCCTTTTTGAGAAAGTTATAGAAATAATTCTCTAAAAGAGGGAATAAGAAAGAAAAGGATTTTGGCTGTTATTATGAGAAATAAATGAAAGGAATTCCTTGGATCAAAATGAACAGACAAACCTAGACCAGACAAGCCAGCTTAGACTGTTGCAGATTAGATGGTTTCGGAAAGGATGTCTTCTGAAGGGAAAATGTACTTGATAGTATGAGCATCAGTTTTTGTTTTTGTTTTTAAGTAAACTATGCCACACATGGGGCGCAGTCAAACTCACAACCCTGAGATCAAGAGTTCTATGCTCTACCAACTGAGCCAGCCAGGCATCCCAAGTGTCACTTGTTTTTGAAGGACTTTTAAAAGAGCTCTACAGGAGTTTAGAATCATTTTTCAGTGACAACCAAACATATGAAAATAATTAGGAAAGATTTAAAGAGGTAGAAGCAAGGAAATGTAATTATAGTATATCAGATAGCTTGAAAAAAATGTTTACATTAGTATGCTAATACTAACCTGAATGTTGATTTACCTCTAAACTGATAGAAATTAGAGCATGTGAGAGGGAAGTTGTAGAGGTATGCTTGGTACAATAGTTAAACTGTAGTCTTCTGTAATAGAAAGATAGTAAAAAATGTCTAAATTGAAAAATCAAGAAATAAGATAGACTCCAGATAAATTCTGTGTTGACTACTAGTGTTATGAAGTTGAAGTCAACAGCTCTGTTCCTCTTAATACTTACGCAAAAAAATGTAAGTGCATTGTGAAGTTTTTTTTTCTTTTCCATTGTTATCAAAAACATTTTTTTAGATGTTTGTTTAATTTTGAAGGAGAGAGAGAGTGTGTGTGAGCAAGGGAGGAGCAGAGAGAAAAGGAGACAAGGAAAGGAGTCCAAAGTGGGCTTCAGGCTCTGAGCTGTCAGCATGGCGCTGGATGCGGGGCTTGAACTCAAAACCATGAGATCATGACCTGAGCCAAAGTCGGATGCTTAACTGACTGAGCCACCCAGGCACCCCTCCTTCATTATTTTAAAGTATGACATCTTAGGTTTGGATAAAACTTTCTAAGAAATTTGTTGTTTTCAGTAATACTTTCATTTATGTGAATTTGTAGACCTCCACGTGCTTTTATCTCATCTGATCTTAACAGCCTTATGCAAGTATTATTAGTAGCTGTTTTAAAAGTGAGGAAAGTAAGGATGACCTAGGATCAAATGCTTATATTAAGGGAGAGAAGTAGGACTTACTCCCCATCCCTTCTGTTTATTCTAATATTTACCATACTATATCTTATGCTGAAAGAAGATTTGGATATTCTAATTCATATTAGTCTTTTGTACTTTGTATTTCCTAGTTTAGTTATAATTAAGGTCTTATCTTTTTTACATTGTGATAAAAACCACATAACAGAAAATTTAGCTATTTTTAAGTGTATAGATCAGTAGTGTTAATTATATTCACATGGTTGTAAACATATTACTAGAATTTTTCATCTTAATCTGAAACTTTACTCATTAAACAACTCCCCTTTTCTCCCTCACTCCATTCCCTGGTAACTACATTCTACTTTCTGTTTCTATGAATTTGGTTTGTGACTGGCTTACTTCACTTAGCATAATGTCCTCAAGGTTCATCCATGTAGAATATGACAGGATTTCCTCCATTTTAAAGGCTGAATAATATTTCATTGCAGATACCACATTTGGTTGTTTATCTGTCAATGGACATTTGGTTTACTTCTTTCTTTTGACTGTTGTGGATAGTGCTGCTAATGAACATGGATGTGCATATAGCTCTTTGAGTCCCTACTTTTAGTTAATTTGGATATATACCAATTGGGATTCTTAGGTCATACATAGTAGTTCTATTTTAACTTTTCTCAGGAAACCATACTATTTTCTATAGCAGTCACATCATTTTACAATTCCACTAACAGTGTACACGAATTACAGTTTTTCTCATCTTTACCAAGACTTATTTTCTGTTTTTAAGTTTATTTAATTTGAGAGAGTGAGTGTGTAGGAGGGGCAGACAGAGGGGAGAGAGAGAGAGTTCCAAGTATGCTCCTCAGTGTCAGTGCTAGGAGCCTGATGCAGGGCTTGAACTCATGAACCCATGAGATCATTACCTGACTTGAAATCAAGAGTTAGACACCCAACCGACTGAGCAGGCGCCCCTCTGGTTTTTTGATAGTAGTTATCATAACAGATGTGAGGTAATACCTCATTGTGATTTTGATTTGCATTTTTCTAATAATTAGTGATGTTGAGCATCTTTTCATGTGCTTGTTGGCCATTTGCACATCATCTGTGGAGAGATGTCTATTGAAGTCCTTTGCCCATTTTTAAAATCAAGTTGTTGTTGTTCTGAGTTGTAGTTCTTTATATATCCTGGAGATTAACCCCCAACTGGGTATAAGATTTGCACATATTTTCTCCTATTCTGTAGGTTGCCTTTTCACTCTGTTGTGTTCTTTGATCCACAAAAGAGTTAAAGTTTGCTGTAGTCTATTTGTTTTTACTTTTGTTCCCTTTGTTTTTGGTGTCATTTCTAAGAAATCATTGCCAAAATCAATATAATGAAGATTTCCTATTTTTTCTCTTAGAAGTTTTGTATTTTTAGGTTTTATATTCAGATTTTTAATCCATTTTGAGTTAATTTTTGTGTATGGTATAAGGTAACGATCCAACTCCTTTCTTTTGCATGTGAATATCTAATTTTCCCAGCACCATTTGTTAAAGAGACTGCCCTTTCTTCATAGAGTGATCTTGGTACCCTTTTTGAATAGAACTATCCTATGACCCAGCAATTGCACTATGAGGTTTTTACCCAAAAGATAACAAAAATACTGATTCGAAGGGGTATGTGAACACCAATGTTTTAAGAAGCATCAACAGTAGCCAAATTATGGAAAGAGCCCAATGTCTGTTGACTGATGAATGGTTAAAGAGTCGTGTGTGTGTGTGTGTATGTGTACATACACGTACATACATACATATGTACGTATAATCGAATATTACTCAGCCATCAAAATAAATCTTGACATTTGCAATGATGTGGATGGAGCTAGAGTATATTATGCTAAGTAAAATAGGTCAGAGAAGACAAATAGCATGTCATTGCACTCATATGTAGAACCTAAGAGATAAAACAGATGAACATAGGGTAAGTTGGGGGTGAAGAGAGAGAGAGGCAAACCATAAGAGACTCTTAAATATAGAGAACAAAGGCAGGGTTGTTGGAGGGGTGGTGGGTGGGGGGATGAGCTAAAATGTGTGATGGGCATTAAGGAGGGTACATGTTGTGATGAGCACTGAATGTTATAGGTAAGTGATGAATTACTAAATTCTATTCTGGAAGCCAATATAGTATATGTTAACTAACTAGAATTTAAATAAAAACTTGAAAAGAAAATCACTTACATATGCGAAATTTTATTTCTGGACTTTTTGCTCTTTGTCTTTATGCTGAAACCATACTGTTGTCTTCTTCCTTTTGATATTTTTTACTCCTTTGAGATTTTGCTAATTGGAAGTTATTGGTTGTTGTTAAGAATAAAGTGGGACTAGTTAATTGCCACATTATGAAGAATATGTTGGAATAACTTACTAAAAAATAACTTTAGTGTATTCTTTTGGCTCTGTGATTTTTGGAGTAATCAGAAAAATGATCTCCCTAAGGGTAACGATGATGTTCTTAATTCTTACAACACTTTAATTGCAGGGTGCGGAGTAATTGATAGTGTTTGAAGATGCAGGGGTGTGGTAAATTTGCTGATGCCAGAAGAAACTACTTTGTCCCACTTAAGTGTGCAATTAGAATAGAGCAGGTAGTAAATGACTCAGAATGTATTAACAAACATTCTTTGTTTTCTTGACTGGCTTTGAAATAAAAAGACACAAACCAGTGACTAATTTGGATATTAATCCTCAAATGTGTTTTTTCTTTAAAGAACGGGGGGATAAAGGAAAAAATGAGAACTTCTTTCCCCTTTTCTAGGGCTTCAAGTAGCTTAAACCTGGAAAAGCTTCGGACATTAGTCAGTCATTGCAGTAATTTATTTTTTCTGGTAGTGTAATACTGTACTTTGAATTATCCTATGCTATGTACTGCTGAGATTGCCCCTTGTTTTATTTTTTCTCAGAATCCTCTGTAGACTTCATCTCTGTCATTTCTTCTCAAATCCCTTGAGCACCACCCTGCTTACAGTGCTGCTTCCTCCATATAAGCCCTATTTATTCTGGTCAGTTTCTCTCATCATTGAATCAATCCTAATTACTACCTGTTTGTCTACTGTCAAGAAGGATTGTTCTGCCAAGTCAAGTGGACTTTTTTCTATTCTGGGATAATTTATTATTTTTCTGTTATTCCAAAATCAGAGGCCATCAGGGGCCAATCTTTTTTTTTTTTAATTAATTTATTTTTGAGAGAAAGAGAGAGAGAGAGACAGTGACAGCAGGGGAGGGTCAGAGAGAGACACACACACACAATCTGAAACAGGCTCCAGGCTCTGAGCTGGCAATCAGTATAGAGTCCAGTGCGGGGCTTGAACGCATGAACTGCGAGATCATGACCTGAGCCAAAGTCGGACCCTTAACTGACTGAGCCACCCAGGAGGCCCTTTTCTGTTATTCTAAAACTTAATAGTTTTTCCAAGTTAAGACCACCTTCTGTATTTCATGAGGGTCTTCTAGATGACTGTAATTTTCAGTAGATTTCTCTAAACTTTTGTTTCATCCAAAATTCTGTCTTTTCATTTTGTCTGTATTTTTTTTTTTTTTTTTATCTCTCTCCCAACGAATTAATAAGAACTTTATCTTATACTTCGGTATTCTCTACCAGCACTGGGTGTACTGGGTATACATCAGGCATTAAAAAACTCTTGTCTCCACCTGAATTCCTCCCTCATCTTTTCTTGTTTTTCTCTTCTCTCTTCTTCCCATCCCTCCCCACTTCTTTTTTAACATTCCTTAGATTTACCTGGTATAGTTCATACTTCCAGTAGCATTCAGCCTCAGAAGGTCTCCTGATTTAATATGTTAAATGTTTTTGTTTGGAAAAAATTTTCTTCATACTGTATTTTTAAATAATGTCCTAAACATATTTTAAAATTTGGATTTCATATCTGTTTGACAGCTGACTTTCTGTAACACAAACTAGTAAGAAGAAAAACTCTGGGGTGCCTGGGTGGCTCAGTCGGTTAAGTGTCCTTCTTCAGGTTGGGTCGTGATCTCACAGTTCATGGGTTGAACCCCGCATCAGGCTCTGTGCTGACAGCTCAGAGCCTGGAGCCTGCTTCAGATTCTTTGTCTCCCTCTCTCTCTGTCCCTCCCCTGCTTGTGCACATATTCTCTCTCTCAAAAATGAATAAACATTAAAAAAATTAAAAATTAAAAAAAAACACAAAATGTTTTACAATGAAGATCATATTTCCTTAGTTTACAAAGAACTTATATAAGCCAGTAAGGATAAAAATTAGTAATGCAATAGAAAATATGAATAAAGGATGTGAAAAGGCATGTAAGAAAAAACTCCCAGAAATTTAGCTTTATCATAGTTAAATGCAAATCACAATGAGGTAATACTTTTTTTTTTAATCAGATGGACAAAAATTAAGTTTTATGGTGCTTAGTGCTGACAAGGGGAAATGAAAATAGAGAGAGGGAGAGAATCCGCACTATCATCACAGAGCCTGATGTGGGGCTTGATCCTGTGAACCATGAGATAATAACCAGAGCCAAAATCCAGAGCTGGATGCTTAACTGACTCAGCCACCCAGGCGCCCCTGGCATGTTTTTTAAAAAAATGTTTATTTAACTAATCTGTACACCCAGTATGGGGCTCAAACTCACATTCCCAAGATAAGAGTTGCACCATCTTCCTGCTTAGCCACTCAGGTGCCCCAGGGCTGGCTGTCTTAAGTTCCTGGCCATATTCACTGCTTCAAGGACATGGGTTGTTTTAGATATGATCATATTCAAAGTAAGAAGAAAAAATTGGTAGAATCTACAGCATTTGTGACTGTCCCTTTTAATCAGAAAAGCAAGCTCTTTCCCAGAGCTCTGTAGCAGATGTCCTTTTCAGTGTCCTGATTCTTTATTGGGATTAGGTATATTGCTACTTTGACCAAGAACAGTGTTTTATTAGGAAGATGCTGAGAGGGGATATTATAGGCAACTAAAGTGTCTTGCCACATGGCTAATGCAATTTTTCTAGAGATAAAATGTCAGCATCTTCTCAGATTTAATAGACATGTACTCTTTGATCCAACGGTTCCATTGTTCATAGTTTATACCCATGAGTAAGTTTCTGTTCCTCTGAATACTTAGAGAACTTGGTAGAAGTATAACTTTCTGGGCCTGAGTCTACATCTCAGAATCATTGGAATTGGGACCAAGGAATCTATCTATGTGTAAAAAAAAAACCCCAGCTTACTAGGTGACTATTGTATGGAACTGCATTTGAGAAGGGGCAGACAGAGAGATAGAGGACCCAAAGGGGCCTCTGCGCTGACAAGAGAGAGCCCAGTGTGGGGCTAGAATTCAACAAACCCTGAGATTATGACCTGAACTGAAGTTGGACCTTAGCTGACTGAGCTACCCAGGCACCCCGGGAAACCCAGCTTTTTAAAGTAGAAATAAAAACACCAAAATTGCAGCCAGGCAGCCTTTGGCATGCCTAGCTGGCTTTTCTTAGAATAAAACAAAAACGCCTCCTTTTTTTCTTCACTTGAACTAAATTATTGCAGGTAAGCCAAAAGAAGTAATCATTAGCCCAGTTGCATAGGGAGAAGAGGTGTTAATACCAGATATTTTTATGGTGTTTCATTTTGTTTGGTATAAATACCAGTGCCTATCTGTTTTCATGTATATACTATATACACTGTGAACATCTTTCTATTTCAGTACAAATAATGTATTTTCTTTTTAATTATTTCATTGTATAAAAATGCCATTTACTGAAGCAGTTATCTTAGTACTTCTTTGGTTGCTGTTATACAGTGTTGCAATGAATGCTTTTGAATAAATAAATATTTTTGTGTGAATATTTCTTTTTCCTTTTTTTTTTTTAACAGAGTTTATTGTCAAGTTGGTTTCCATATAACACCCAGTGCTCATCCCCACAAGTGCCCTCCTCTATGCCCATCTCCCCCCTCCCCCCCACACCCATCAGTCCTCAGTTTATTCTCAGCATTCAAGAGTCTCTCATGGTTTGCCTCTCTCCCATTGTATAGATAAACCACATCTTCTTGATCCA